>NC_046664.1:83613702-83657613 GCF_010883055.1 Belonocnema kinseyi | reverse complement strand
GATCCAGCAAAAGCCTCGTGGACCCTAAGAACACGGAGCGACCCAAGGACAACCGCCTTCTGCATTTTTCCCGCAAGTGTTCTAGCATATTGTTGACACACACACACACACACACTTATATATATATATCAACGGAAAGACTGTCTTTAATTATTATTAATGGTCAAGGAAAAATATACAACGGTTTTTTTATAAGTTCAACTATTTCGTAGGGAATTAACTTGTTGTTTGAAATTCATATTTTTGTGTTGAATAAGTTAACTCAAAGCTTTTTTGAATGATAATTCAACTTTTTTTATATTAGTCATTTTTATTTACAAATACATCTATTTTAGTATAAACTGCATCTTTTTTAATTAAAAATACAATTATTTGGTTAAAAATTCAATAATTTTGTTGAAAAGGCATCCTTTTAGGTTGAAAATTATACTCTTTGGTTAAAACCTCAACAAATTTGTTAAAAAGCCATTCTTTTCGGTTGAAAATTATACTGTTTAGTTGAAAATTCAACTATTTTGTAGAAAATATACTTGCTTAAAGTTCATATTTTGGTGTTGAAATGTCAACTGAATTATTTTTTAGGTAAAACTTCAACTTTTTTTAATTTGTCATCTTGATTTGAAATTCATCTTTTTTAGTAGAAATTTGATCTTTCTGGCTAAAAATGCAACTTTTTAGTTGAAAATTCAACAATTCTGTTAAAAAGTTACCCTCTTTAGTTTGAAACTTAAATAATTTGTTATAAAATCACAATTTTATACAAAATTTATTTTTCTGAAATTCATATTTTGATGTTTACATGTAACCTGGAATTTTTTTAGATGAAATTGCAAATGTCTTTTTTTTAACTTGTCTTTTCTGGTTGAAAATTTAAGTTTCTTCTTAGGAAATTTACTTCTTGTTTAACTTTTATTTTTATGTTGAAAAGTCAAACTAAAATATTTTTGTATGGAAATTCAAATATATTTTTTGAACATTTTTTCTTTTGGATTTATAAACTTATCTGTTTAGTTGAAAATTAATATTCTTTGCTTGAGGATTCAACCATTTGGTTTGATTGAATTTGTTGAAAAATCATTTTTTGTCAAAGTTTCACATTCTTAGTAGAAAATGCATCTTTGTTGACATTTTTTTGAATAGAAGTTTATCTGTTTCTTGATAATTTAACTATTTTGTTGAAAATTCTTTGTTTATACAATTTTTTTCTTACACAACTAAAAAATCATTATTTATTGAAAATTCGTTTTTTCTTATGGTGAAATTAATTTTTTTAAATTAAATTTTTTTTTATTGAAATATCAACTATGAACATTTTTATTTTGTATTTGAAATATTGTATGATTCGATTTATAAAAAATCCGATCTTAAACATGTTACAATAATTAAATTCAGGTATTTAAATGCTAATGGTCGAGAAAAATAAAAAATGGTTGAAAAACAAATCTGAGAATTTTGCATAATTCTTCATCTTTTTTGTGAAGGCCTTTTTCTAAGTCTCTTGTACTGACTCCCTTCGAAAGTTTTTTTATACCATGCAGATTCTAAATTTTGAAGCGTTACAAATTCTTAATTAAAACTTTTAAAATTTTCATAATTCTCTCTGAACTTTTTTTTCGTTTTCCCTCATAACATAATTCGCATTGAACAAATAAATATATTTTCAACTAAAAAATAGGCACTTTTAAGCAAAAATAGAAAAGTTGCATTCGCCGTTAAAAAAATTAATTTTTATCTAAAAAATGAATACTCAACAAAAGAAGTAAATTTCCATTTAAATAAGTAGATATTTACCTCAAATCATGAATCTACTATAAAAAAAAAGAATTTTTAACCCAAAAGATTACTTTTCTATTAAAAAAAAATTTAATTCAAATAAATATATTTTTAACTAAAAAAAGAAAAAAATTAATCTTCAACAAAATAGTGAGATTTTCATCCAAATAAATAAAGTCTGACTAAAATGATGAATCTTCAGTACAAAAATACATTTTTCAACAAAAATTTTGAATGTTTAATCCGTAAGACGAATCATCCACCTGAAAAGACCAATTTTTAATTTTTTTAAATATATTTGTTAACTAAAATGAAGAATGTTCTCCAGCAAAAATTATTCGTGGTCCTTATAGTGGAATTTTCAAACCAAGAGGTAAATTTTCTACCAAATAAGACAAATTTCGAAACAAAAGAAATTTTTAACTAAGAAATAAGTTTTCAACTAAAAATAAAGAAAGTTTTAAAACAAAATTGAATAGTTGAATTTTCGACCAAAAAATAATTTTAACAAGAAGAAAGTATTTTCCAGAAAATAGTTAAATTTTTAATTAAGAAATGATTTCTTAACTGAAAAAAAATCAATTTTTTAACAAAAAATTAAAAGTTAAATTTTCAAACGTAGAAATTAATTTTATATAAAAAGGAAAGGAATTTTGTATGAAATAGTCAAAATCAATTTTTAACACAAAATTTAACAGTTTAATATGTTAACAAGAAGATTAAAATTTTTAAAAAGTAAGAAATTTTCAACCAAAAAGTTAAATTTTCAACTGAAAGATGAATTTTCAACAACAAAATAATTTTTAGCCGAATAGTTATATTTTTAACTAAGAGATGAGTTTTTAACTAAAAAGATCAATTTTAAACAAATAATGGAAGAGTTAAATTTTGAACCGAAAAGATTATTTTCAAACAAAAATAGTAGAACTTTTTTCATAAAATATTTAAAGTTCCAAGTGAAAGATGAATATTTAATTTAAAAAATAAATTTTTAACAAAAAAGTGAACAGTCAAATTTTCAATAAAAAACAAATAATTTTAACAAAAAAAGGAATTTTTAGCCAAATAGTTACATTTTCGAATAAAGTTAAATTTTCAACTAGGAGATTAATTTTTAACTAAAAAGATCAAATAAAAACACAAAATAGAACAGTTAAGTTTTCAACCAAAAAGATTACTTTCAACAACAGAAAAGAAGTTTTTAACCTCATAGTAAAATTTTCATATAAGAGATGAATCTTCAACTAAAATGATGAATTTTCGACACAAAGTGGAATAGTTAAGTTTTTAACTGAAAAGATTAATTTTAACAAAAAAGACAGGAATTTTCAACTAAATGGTTAAATATTTATCTAACAGATGATTTTTTACCTAAAAAACGTCATTTTTAACCAAAAACTGAACAGTTAAATTTTCTACAAAAAATCAGTTTCAACAACAACAAAAAGGAATTTTCCAGAAAATAGTTAAATTTTTAACTAAGGGTTGATTTCTTAATGGAAGAAAAATAATTTTAAACCAAGAAATTGAAAGTAAAATTTTCAAACCGAGAAATTGATTTTATACAAAAAAGGAAGGAATTTTGTATGAAATAGTCAAAATCAATTTTTAACACAAAATGGAACAGTCAAATTTGTTACCAAGCAGATTAAATTTTTAGAAAAGTAAGAAATTTTCGACCAAAAAGTTAAATTTTCAACTGAAAGATAAATTTTCAGGAACAACAAAATTTTTAACCGAAGAATTAAAGTTTTAACTAAGAGATGAGTTTTTAACTAAAAAGATAAATTTTAAATAAAAAACATAACAGTTAAATTTTGAACCAAAAATATTATTTTCAAAGAAAAATCGTAGAAATCTTTTTATAAAGTATTTAAATTTCCAACTGAAAGATGAATATTTAATTCAAAAAATAAATTTTTAACAAAAAAGTCAAGTCAATTTTTGACACAAAGTGGAACAGTTAAGTTTTTAACCAAAAAGATTAATTTTAACAAAAAAAGGAGTTTTCAACCAAATGTTTAAATTTTTATCTAACAGATGATTTTTTAGCTAAAAAGCGTAATTTTTAATCAGAAACTGGACAGTTAAATTTTCAACCAAAAAATCAATTTCAACAACAAAAAAAGGAATTTTAACCAAATATTAAAATTTGTAACTAAGAAGTGAGTTTTCGGCAAAAATTTTTTTTAACAAATGGACCAATTAAATTTTTTACCAAGAAGATTGATTTAAAAAAATACTAACATTTTCAGCCAAATAGCTATATTTTTAACTAAAAGATGAATTTTCAACTAAGAAAATAAAGTTATAACAAAAAATTGAACAGTTGAATTTTAAACCAAATAGTTCAATTATCGACCAAGAGATGAGTTTTTTAATTAAAAAGATTAATTTTAAACACAAAATGGTATAGAATTTTTTTTAACCAAAAACATTTATTGAAAAAAAGGAAAACATTTGAAATCAAATAGGTTCATTTTCAAATAAAAGATGATTTTTCAACGAAAAAATAAAAGAATAAAAAAAATTGAACATTTTTAATTTTAAACTAATAAAATTAATTGAAAAAAAGCATTTTCAACCAAATAGTTCGATTTTAAACTATGAGGTGATTTTTCAATTGAAAAGATAAATTTTTAAACGAGAAGATTAAATTAAAACAAAAAAGGAAGAGATATTCAACCAAATAGTTATATTTTTAACTCAAAGATGAATTTTCAACTAAGTAAATAAATTTATAGCAAAAATTAAACAGTTTTAATTTTCAACAAACAAAAATTAATTAGAAAAAGGCATTGGCAAACCAATTCTTAAATTTTCAACACTGAGGTCAGTTTTTAATTGAAAAGATGGATTTTTACACAAGAAGGTCAAATTAAAACGAAAGAAGGAATAGTTTTTCAACCAAATAGTGTAATTTTGATCCGAAAGATGAATTTTCAATGACAAATAAAGAATTTTTAACCAAACAGTTAAACTTTCAACTAAAAGATGAGTTTTGGACTAAAAAAATATATTTTAAATGCAAAATGGAGCAGTCAAATTTTTTATCAAAAAGATTATTTTCGAACAAAAAAAGGTAGACGTTTTTTATGAAATATTAAAATTTTCAATTGAAGGATGAATATTCAACTAAAAAATAAATTGTTAACAAAAAACTGAAAAGTGAAATTTTCGACTGAAAGTTACATTTACAACTAGGATATTAATTGTTAACCAAAAAGATCAACGTTTAACACCAAATCGAAACAATTAAGTTTTCAACCAGAAGGATTAATTTCAACAACAAAAAAAGGAGTTTTCAGTCAAATTTATAGATTTTTAAGTAAGTGATGAATTTGCAAACGAAATGATTAATCTTCAACCGAAAAAAATATATTTTTGATATCATGCAGAATTGAATAATTTTGCAACTAAAAAAATGAGTATGTATGTGAGCTATGAGAAATTCCAAATCGGATGTAATTTCATTCGCGTGCGTTAAATCGTACCTGCAATTCCCTCGTAAAAGATTGTGCACTAAAATTGACGCTTTTCACACGGCAATAAGTACTTATGCTGGGTACTTATGATTTCTGAGGATAAGCGTTTATTCTTCGCTGGATCTTGACCTTTACATTCAAAAGTCGGTAGAGTGCATAAACTGGCTTTAAATTATATGCATCATTTTTTAAAATAAAATTACGACTTTTTAAAAGCAGGGCTCTTAAAAAATATTTTAATTATTTTTTTGTCACATGTTTTCATCACAAAATTACTGTACTGTAAATAGGAAATGACCAAAAATTTAATTATAAAACTGGAAATTCACTTCTAGTCGCAATAAAATTCAAGTTTTCATTCCGTTTATAATTTTAGTCAATTTAGAAAACATTTTCAAGGAATCTGTATTTTCATCAGAGAACAACAGAAATTCTTAACGCCTTTTCAGACTAGATTAATTTCTACTAAAAATATTAATATTTTTAACTAAAGAAAGAGAATTTTTCAATTAAAAATTGATCAAATTAATTTTTAGTCAAAAATAATGTTTAACTAAACAAATAAATTTTTAAGTAAATTATAAAATATTCAACCGGAATAATGTTTATGACACTTTAATTAAAATGATGAATCTTTAAACAAAACTAAATCATTTTGAAGAAGAGGGTTCAACTTTTAACAAAATAAATTTATTTCCAACCAGAAAGATGAATTTTTGAACCAAATAATAAATATTTAACTAAAATACTTGACTTTTTAACCAAAAAGAAAAATATTTAAACTAGAAAATTACCTCGCAAAGAAATAATCCAAATAATCTGTAATATCGGCAGAGAATAACAGAAATTCTTAACATCTTTTCAGACTAAATGGAGCTATGAATTGAACATTTTTTCAATTACATTTTTTTCTGAAAAAAATCTTCTAAGAAGATTTCTGAAAAAGTATAATAACAAAAAAATTGCAATTCATAGCTCTATCTAGTCTGAAAAGACTTTAAGAATTTATGCTATATTCTGATGATAATACAGATTCTGATGATAATACAGATTCTGATGATAATACAGATTCAGAAAAAAATTAATTTAAACAATTGAGGCAAATGAGTTTTTTATTTTTATTTTTTTTATTTAGATTACGGATTTATTTATATATTTACTGTTTATGGATCTTTAATTTTTCAGATTATCTCAGTTGACGCTAATTAAATCATAATTTATATTTTAATTTTTATTATTTCTCATTGTAAGAAAAATCTTTTAAATTATTTTCTTTTCAATTTTTAAAAATGGTTATCGTTTTTATTTTAGGACAGGGAGATTCCTCAAAGAAATGTAATTTCATTTGGAATAGCGAATTTTTTACTTGGAACATGAATTTAAAAAAAAATGTAACTCGGATTCAGAATAAAGGAATTGAATGAATCCCTATTCCAAATCAGAATTCGTTACAATTTGAAATATTGCTATATTATAATAAAAAAACTTTTACCTAGTTCGTTGCGAATTCATCTTTCTTAATTTAAAAATTTAACTAATGGTTCGAAAGTTAAACACTTTTTGTAAAAATGATTATTTCGGTTATATATTTATCATGTTATTGTTCAAAATTATTTGTATTTTTTTAAGAATTAGATTCTTAAGAAAAAATTTAAACACTCAGTTTTTATTTGAAAATTTATGCTTTTTGGATGAAAATACAACTATTTGGTTAAAAATTGATTTTTGGTATTTAAAAATTAAACTACTTGTTTTTAAATTTCAGTAATTTGTAAAAAACTTACCTTTTTCGTGCAAAAATAATCTTTATGGTGAAAAATTCATTTTTTTGGTATAAAATTAAACAATTCCAATTGAAAAAACACCATATTAGTTGAAAATTCATTAGGTTGGTTGAAAATTGACCTTTCCTTTTTCAAAATTTAACAATTAGAATTAAAATTTGTTTAAAATTTCATATTCGGTTAAAAATTCGAGTATTTCCATTAAATATTTATCATTTTAGTTAAAAATTCATCCTTCTGGTAGAAAATAAATTTATTATATTGTTAAACATCAAACACTTTTATTGAAAATGATTTTTTTTGTTGTTGAAGACTAATTATTTTAATTAAAATTTCATTTTTTTCGTTGAAATATGAGCTGTTTTATTGAAAACCTTTTTTCTTTGGATGGAAAGGAATTTCTGCGGAAAATGTCTTTTTTTATTGAAAATTATTAATTATTTGAACTGAAAATATAAGTATCATTCAAGTTGAATATTCTATGATTTTATTTTAAAATTTATCTGTTTGGTTAAAAATACTTTTTTTTACTAAATGGAAATTTATTCAATTTTCTGTTCAAAAATTATTTGTTTGTTGTAAAAATTAATCTTCTTGGTTAAAAATGCGCTCCTTTGTTCAAAAATTCAACTATTCTATTTAAAGATTCATAATTTTGGTTGAAAACTCCTCTTTCTGGTTATAATTGAACTATTCTCGTTAAAGATTAACAATTTAAGTTGAAAATTCATTACTTTTTTGAAATTGTAATTATTTCTTTGAAAGCTATTTTTTTGGCTAAAGTGATTTTTTTAATTAGAAATTTACCTTATTTCAATTGAATCATCAACAAAACAATTTAATTTCTAACTTAAAAAATAGGATTATTCAACAAGTAAGGTAATTTTCAATCAAATAGTCAGTATAATTATTTTTTCAGTGAAAAAAATTTATTTTAAACAGAAAAAAAACTAATTGGTCAAAAAAATTTTAATTATCGACCTAAAAAATAAATTTTTAGCTAAAATGATAAATCTTCAAACAAGAGAAAAATTTTTTTTGGTAAATGTATGATAGTTGATATTTTAACCAAAAAATATAAATTTGCAACAAAATATTTGATATTATAATTAAGAATCACAATTTTTTAACAAAATATTTTACTTTTTCTTTCAAAAAGGTAAAAAATTAACCGAAAAAATTGACATTTTTCATTGAACAAATCAATTTTAAACTAAAAAAATGAAGATTTAACAAAGTAGTTCAACTTTAAAACAAGTAGAAGGATTTTCTACGAAAAAATAAAGAATTGACAGCAAAAACTATATTAGACTCATTTCGCTGATCAATCTCTGTAGTAAGCGGCCCAGATGAAGAGCTTTACAATAAATTAAAAAAACAGAAGTGTTGTTAAAAGACGATTATTTTTTATTAATGAAGCAGACGTTCGAGAAATGATAATAATTAATCAGAATATGGTTATTTATACTCGGAGATGTAGTCGATGTAAAATAATTGAAAGCACACTGTTTGGAATTGCATGCTGTGTTTAACGCAGCCTGCTAAATTAATCATATCTTCCAAAAGATTTATGAGAAATGTGTCCACAGGAGTGTTTTGATAGACTCGAATCGTTAAACTCGCTATGTTAAACACGACGTGGAGACTGAGCGTAATAATTTTAGTTTATGGCTTATATAATTTTACGTTAAATGTACGCCGCAGAACTCACAAGCTGTCATGTAAAATGAAGAGCTTACGTAGAAATAATTTCGAGTTCAATTACTCTGATATTCTCCGAAAAATACATTATCGTCTATGACAGCTCATTTCAATTTATAATGAGATAATTCAATATTTTAAATAAATATAATTACTCTAAAAAAAAGTTTTCTATATAAAAAAATGTTTGAACGATTTCAGTCCAGATAAATTTACTTTCAAAATTGGAAACAGGATTGTAGAAAATATTTCCTTTCTAAAAAACCATGATTCTTTATGAATTAACATGTTTTTTAATTAGTAAGAAAATATAGCAAAACAAAGTGGCTTAAATATAAAAAAAGTTTTGTTCAGATTAAATTATTATTAAAAATCTCTGAGATTATTCTTAAAAGAACTTTGTTGCACTGACAGGGGGGATGAAGCAGAAATTTTTGTAACGATTTTTTATATTTAAATATAAAAGACTATTTTGTAAAAAAAAAAGTAAAATAGTTTAATTTTTAGTATATAATTTATTTTTTAAACGATGAAAAAAACGAATTTGTCAACAAAAAAGTTAAATTGAAAGTTACATGATGAATCCTAAAGCAAAATAATTTTCGACATATCAGTTTAACTTTTAATCAAGTAGTCGAATTTTCTACAAACATAACTAAATTTCAACTCAACAAAATGGCTGGAATAATGATATTGGTAAAGCGATCTACATTTAAAAAAAAACTATTTTGTCTTGAAAAAATCTAATTTTTTACCAACAAAATTAATGTTTAACTGAAATGATGAATCTTCAAATAAAAGTAAAAAAATTAACAAAGTAGCTTAACTTTTAACCAAATAGTTGAATTTTCTACAAAAAAAGATAAATTCTCAATAAAAATGTATTATTTGACATTTTAACAAAAAAGTCAAATGGTTAAGTAAATAGTTGATTTTTGAATAAATAGTTCATTTTAAACCAAATAACTAAACTCTCAACAAATTATTTGTTATAGTAAAATTTGTAGTTTAAAGTTTTTATTAAGAAAAAGCGAATTTATAAAAAAAATCAAAATTTTCAACTGATAAATTAATTTTTAACAAAAAGGATGAATTTTCAAACAAAACAAATTATAAATAATGTAGTTCAAGGTTCAAGGA
Organism: Belonocnema kinseyi; assembly: GCF_010883055.1. Taxonomy (NCBI): domain Eukaryota; kingdom Metazoa; phylum Arthropoda; class Insecta; order Hymenoptera; family Cynipidae; genus Belonocnema; species Belonocnema kinseyi. Next base: position 83,647,730 of record NC_046664.1, on the reverse strand, counting down.
AGTACATGAATATTCTACAAAAAGGATAAGTTCTTTAAGAAAAATGCAATAGTTGATAATTTAACTAAAATAGACAATCTTTCAACAAAATATACAGTTGACTTTTTAATAAAAAAAATTTTCCTGCAAAAAATAAACAAAATTAACTCATGTTTAAAATTTTTAAGGCAAAAGAAGAATTTTAAACAAAATAGTTGAATTTGTAACTTAAAAATATGTGTTTTTAATGAAAAAGCTGAGTATCAAACAAATATTTAAATTTTCAGCAATATTGATGGAATATTTAAATTTGTAAAGCAATTTGAATTTTTAAAAAACAATTTATTCTCGAAAAAATGTAAATCTTTACTAAAGAAATTAAGTTTTGAATTTTTAACTGAAATAATGAATTTTGAAATAAAAACAATTAAAAAACTAACAAATTAGTTCAACTTTTAACCAAATAGTTGACTTTTGTACGAAAAAGATGAATTCTCCATAAAAAACCGATTATTTGACATTTTAACCAAAAATTCCATTTTTTAACAAATTAGTTAATATTTCAACAAACAAGGACTTTGTAAAAAATAATGCATTTTTCAATCAAACAAATTTTCCTCACAAAAAAATGAACAAAAATTAAATTAATTAAAAAAATTTGTATGCCCAAAAGGCGAATTTCCAACAAAATAGGTACATTTTTAACCATACAAATAAATTTTTAAAATAAATGCTAAAATTTGAAACAAATTTTTTTTTAACAAAGTAGTTAATCTTTTATAAACAACTTGTTGAATTTTACGAAAAACGATGAATTCTCTATGAAAAATACTAAAGCTGATATTTTAACCAAGAAAGAAATTTTCAACACAATAGTTAATTTTTCAATGAAAAATTAATTTTATAAAAAATAGTTGAATATTCAACGAAATGATATGAATAATTAAACTTTCAGTTGAAGCAATGTATTAAAAAACGGATTCATGAAAAAAAGTCAAATTTTCCACCTTGAAAATAATTTTCTAACCAAGATGATGAATCTTCAATCCAAATAAAACAATTTTTTAGTAGTTCATGTTTCTACCAAATTCTTGAATTTTCAGCAAAAAAGGATTACATTTTTAATGACAAATGACACACTTGATATTTCAAAGAAAAAAAAACAAGTTTTCAGCTAAATATGTTGTTGATTTTTTAATAAAAAAAGATTTTTCTGCTAAGGCATTTTTTAACAATAACTTTATTTTATTTTCAAGACAAAAAGCCGAATTTTCAACAAATCAGTTAAAGTTTTCGTTGAAAATCATGAATTTTTAACAAAAAAAAGAGTTAATTTTCAACAAAATAGCTGGATTATTAAAATTTTTAAAGTATTTAAAAAGAACTAATTTCTCATAAAAATAGTTAAATTTTTCACCCAAAAAATGAATTTTTAACTAAAATTATAAATCTTCCAACAAAAGCAAACAAATTTCAACAAATTCGTTTGATTTTCAACTAAAAAGTTTAATTTTCCAAAAAAAAGATCATTTTTCAACAGGAAAAAATTTCTTTTACAAAAGAAAACAGTAATTGAAATACATTTTTTAATTTTAAGGCTAAAAAGACGAATTTTCAAAAAAAAATAGGTACATTTTTAACCATAGAAATAAATTTTTAACATAAATCATAAAATTTCAAATAAAAAAAAGAATTTTTTAAGAAAGTATCTAATCTTTTAACCAAGTTATGAATTTTGCACTATGAAAAGAAAAAACTATTTTTCAATTAAAAATTTGGCTCTGTTTCAAATTTTTTTTACAAATGTTACCGCGAAATAAATAATTTTACAACCAAAAACATGAATTTGCAACGAAACTGGTATCATTCATACTTAGCTAAAAAAAATCATTTTCAAATCAAGCATGGTTCAATTCAACCTATAAAGACAAGTTTTAAACAATAAATGTTAATGTCTCATTGAAGAAATTAATTTTCCACTAAAATGAGGAATTTTCTAGAAATAAAAAAATGTTCTATTAAGAAATATTCATTTTTAATGCAGAAGATTATTTCTTGTTTTTTTTTCAAAATTATTTTTATTTTATTTCTTTTATTTTTTTGTTGTTAAAAATTCATAATTTCTGTTTGATATTCTTTTTTTTTTCTAAAGTTAATTTCTTGAACTTATAATGTTACTATTTTATTTTTTACTTATATATCATCTTTTCTAGATTAAAATTGAAGTATTTGCTGGGAAATATATCTCTTTTGTTAAAAAAATTCGCTTTCTTTAATAAAAAATTTGTCTTCTTGATTAAGTTGAACTACAATTTTGAAAATTTATTTTAACACTTAAATAATGCTATATTTTTTAAACATATAAATATTTTGAATGTTTGTTATTTTTTTATTGAAAATTAATTCCGAACTGGAATTTCATCTGTTTCAGTATTCGTTTAAAATTAATCGTTTTTATTTGAAAAAACACAAAAGAATTAAGTTGAAAATGTATGTACTTTGTTGTAAGTTCGCCTTTTTTGATAGTTAAGTGGTCTCCTTGATTGGAAATTCAATTGCTTTATTGAAAATTGAACTAATTTATTAAAAATCAATTTTTATTTGTCGAAGGGTTAGCTTCTTTATTAAAAGTGGAATATCAATTAAAAAATTTTTTTTGTTGAATATTCTTTTCTTGTGGCTGAAAATTAATTTCTTGACCTACACACTTCAGTTAAAAATTGTATAATCTCTTCATAAAAAAAGTTTGATTTTTAATTTAATTATTATGTAAAAAATTCAACTACTTTTTGGAAAATCTAATTATTTTGTTGAAAATTGAGAGGTTTTGTTGAACATTTACCTTTTTGTATCGAAACATTCTTCAAAGATTGAAGTTGAATCTTTTTATTAAAAAATTCAACAACTTGCGCGACTTTTTGTCTGTATGGGTCGAAAATCCAACTATTTTGATAAAAATTCTTTTATTTTCTTGAACAATCTACGATTTAAAAAAGTAATCTTTTTTGTTTAAAAATTAAACCGCTTTATTGGAAATTCGTGTTTTTGGATTGAACATTGAACTATTTGGTTCAAATAATTTTTTTGCCGTTGCTAATGAAGTGCAAATAATTTAAATTATTTATCATCTGGTATTATTTCAGTGTGAAGTAATGAAAACTTTCTTTGTTCAATTGTACAATTGATGCGCCTTCAACTCCACATCTCAAGTGGGTACAGAAAAACTTGCACTACATTCGCCTTCCGACTACTTGATCATCTGTGGAAGACTCGTTGTCGCCTGACTAGCTTCCGATTTGTAAATCTTTCTTCTAGAATAATTTTTTCTTATACAATAGACTTCAGAGATCATTAACTCAATGTCTGTAATTCTTGATTCAATAGAACTTTTTCCTTCAATCAAACAAATTTCTTCAGAACGAATTTTGAAATTATTGACAGTTTCTAAACTTTCTTTTAAACAGAGCTAACTTCTAAAGGCTACTCTAATCTCGACATCTTCCTAATCTTAAAACCGATGAGATGGATTGTTCAATAAGTAATTTTTGTTTAAATAATTATTGTAATTGATAGCAAATTACAGCCTTCTTTAAATTCCGTCTTATAAAATCCTGAAAAATTAGAGTTTTCCTTCAAAACCCTTTTAGACACTTTGACATGCTTTTAGGGTCAGACATGTCCTTCAATGCTTGGGAACTTTTTTTTTTAAATTCGTAACAGCAACGGTTTGAAATCACCTGCTAGAAAAGGTTGAGGGAATCCAGTCGAGCCAGGAAAAAACCTAAAAGCATTGCGTAGCCGTTTTTTTTTCGTTGCCTAAAAGCATTATCCCTAGACACAAAACTGCAGTTCGCCGGGCAGTCATTTTTCATCGTACCCTTGGTAGAGTACTCGACAGAACATCGACTTTGATCGTACCGATAATGGAAGTCACCTAGCCTAGCCCTCTCAGCTTCATTTTTTCCCATCTTTTGTCATAATCTAGACATCTCCGCATTTTTGATGAACTGATTCGCCTACGGAGCTTTTAACTCCATAAATTTTAATTAACGATCATTATGCCTAGCCTCTGTTCTTGGAGATAACGAAGGACTTTCAGCTAACATTTTCATCCAGATAAGCAAGGAAAAAGCTGGACTTATTTTGAGATTAATAATTGATCGAGGATTTGATTACTTTTGCAATATTGTAGACTCCGCAATACCTTGCAATCCTTTGAAATCCTATACAATAATTTTCAAGCCCATGCACCATTTTGCAAATCCCATGCAACATTGTACAATCCCATGCACCATTTTACAATCCAATGCGCCATTTTACAATCGCACGTACCAGTTGTCATCCTATAAAAACTCAATGCCATTCTATGCAATCTCTTTAAAATCTTGAGCAACTTGTAAAAGGTTTTGTGCAATCCCTTTTAATTATGTTTCACCATGCAATCTTTTACAATCTCTTGTTATCTGATGCAAACTCTGCGCAATCCGATGCGATCTCCATGAAATCTCAAAGAATCTTTATAAAGTTACTTGCAATCCCATTCAAAACTTTTCAAATTTTTGAGCAATTCGCATAAATGCTTGTGCAATCATTTTCAATCCCTTGCATTCTTTTAGAATCTCTTTCTAGCTCATGCCATCTTGAGGCAATCCCATGGAATCTTTAAAAAATCTCGAGAGAACTGTATCAAGTTTTGTAGAATGCCATTCAATTCTTTAAAAAACTCGAGCGATTAGTATAAAATTTCATTAAATCCCACGCACTCCTTTGTGATACCATGCTATCCTTTTTAATATCTTGCTGTACCATGCAGGCTCGATTTAATCCTATGCAATCTCCAACAAATCTCGAGGAATCTATATAAAGTGTCGTGCAATCCCACGCACTTTTTTTTTAAATCTTGTGCAATTCTTTAAGAATTCTCGAGCGATCTATATAAAGTTTAGCTTAGTGCAAACCCACGCACCCCTTTGTAATACCATGCAATCCTTTTTAATTTAATGCTATCCTATGCAGGCTCGATTCAAACCTATGCCATCTCCACCAAATCTGGAGCAATCTGTATAAAGTTTCGTGCAATCTCGGGAAATTCTTGAAGAGACCTCGAGCGATCTGTATGAAGTTTTGTGCAATCCCACGTGCTTTTTTTTAAACCCATAATCTTTTCTTTATAAATTCTCGAGTGATCTGTATAAAGTTTCGTGCGATCTCGTGGAATTCTTCAAGAATTCTCGAGCGATCAGTATGAAGCTTAGTTTAGTGCAAACTCACGCACTCCTTTGTAATACAATGAAATCCTTTTTAATCTAGTGCTATTCCATGCAGGCTTAATTGAATCCTATGCAATCTCCACCAAATCTGGAGCGATCTGTATAAAGTTTCGTGCGATCTCGGGCAATTCTTGAAAAAACCTCGAGCGATCTGTATAGATTTTCGTGCAATCCCACGTAATTTTTTTAATCCCTTGCAATCTTTTCTATATTATATCTTGAGCAATCTATATTAAGTTTCTTGCGATCGCGTGCAATTGCTTACAAAAATTTTAGCGATCTGTATACGGTTTCTCGCAATCCCACGCACATATTTGCAAACCCATGCAGCATTTTCACTCTAAAATCTTGAGCGACCTGTATAAAATGTTGTGCAATCCCATGCAATTATTTTCAAACCCCTGCAATTTTTTACAATCTCTTCTTATCCCAAAAAACTCTATGCAATTCCATGTAATCTCTATCAAGTCTTAAATTATCTGTATACAATTTTTTGTAATCTCTTGCAATCCTTTTGAATGGTATCTGTTCCATTATGAAATCTCAAGCAGCCTTTCTAAAATTTCGTGCAATCCTTAAAAATCTCTTGTTGTCTGATGCAAAGTCGATGCAATCTCATACAATCTCTACAAAATTCTGATCGGTCTGTATAAAGTTGCGTACAATCTCATGCAATCCTTTTCAATCCCATGCAATTCTTTATAATATCATGCAATTCTTAACAATCTCTTGTTATCTGTCACAATTTTTTTTTAAATACATTAAACTTCTACGAAATCTTGAGTGATCGGTATAAAGTTTCATTCAATCGCATGCAATCCTTTAAAAGCCCATGTACTTGTTTACATTTTCTTGTTAGTTTATGAAAACTCCATGAAATTAAAAAAAAAAATTTGAAATCTTGAGCGATCTGTATAAAGTCACGTGTAATTCCATTCAATTCTTTGCAATCTCACGCAATCCTTTACAATCCCGTGTGATTCTTCACAATCCCTTGTTATTCTTTACAATTTCTTTTAATCTCATTCAATTTCTACAGAATCTTCAGTGTATGGCTAAAGTTTGGTGCAATTGCATGCAATTCTTTTCAAACCCATGCACTTTTTTTACATTATTTTGTTATTCGTTGAGAAATCGATACAATTCCATGACAATTTTATAAAATCTCGAGCAATCTGTATAAATTATCGTGCAATTCCATGCAATCCTTTGCAATCTCATATAGTCCTTTAAAATACCCTGTTTTTCCATGAAAACCTACTCCTGTAGATTTCAGTCAACGAAATCTACAGTAAATCAAAATTTATTAGTTACATATTTTTTCTTTTAATCTAATTTACCTTAGTTTCCAAAATAACGAGGAATTAATATTTACGCTTGAGCGATCGAATCGCTACTGTAGATTTCAGACATCGAAATCTACAGTCAATCAAAATCGATTAGATACATATTTTTCTTTTAATCTATTTTGCCTTAGTTTCCGAGATATCGAGGAATTAGTATTTACGATTGAGCGATGGAATCGCTACTGTAGATTTCAGACTTCGAAATCTATAGTAAATGAAAATCGATTAGATACATATTTTTTCTTTTAATTTAATTTGCCTTAGTTTCCGAGATATCGAGGATTAAGTATTTACGCTTGAGCGATCGACTTGCTACTGTAGATTTCGGACATCGAATAGATGTGGATTTCGGACATCGAAATCTACAGTCAATTAACATCGATTAAATACATATTTTTTCTTTTATTCTAATTTTCCCTAGTTGCCGAGATATCGAGGATTAAGTATTTACGCTTGAACGATCGACTCGCTACTGTACACTCGCTTCTTTCCCCTTCTCACATTCCTTTGCAGAAAAATGTATAGTACTGTCTGAGGCCCGGGCTCTACAGAAACGATTCAATCGCTCTATCGTAAGTTCTCAAACTCTCGATATCTCGAAAACTAAGGCTCACTCGACTAAACGAAAAAATACGTATCTAATGAATTTTGATTTAATATAAAGTGCAACTTCTGAACTCTACAGTAGAGCGTCTATCGCTCAAGCGTAAATACTCACACCTCGATATCTCGGAAACTAAGGCTCACCAAATTAGAAGAAAAAATACATATACAATGAATTTTGATGTACTATCGAGTGCAATGTCTGAACTTTACAGTAGAGTATCTATCGCTCAAACGTGAATACTTAAACCTCGATATTTCGGAAACTAAGGCGCACCAGATTAAAAGAAAAAAAACGTATCTAACAAATTTCGATTTACTATAGATTTCAACGTCTGAATTCTAGATTGGAGTATTTATCGTTCAATCGTAAATACTCAAACCTCGATATCGTGGAAACTAAGGCTCAATGGATTAAAAGAAAAAATACGTATCTAATCAATTTCGTTTTACTATAGATTCCAACGTCTGAAATCAAGAGTAGAGTATCACTCAAGCGTAAATACTCAAACCTCAATATCTCGGAAACTAAGGCTCATTCAATCGAAAGAAAAAATACGTATCTGATGCATTTTCATGCAGTATCTCCCTGCAAAGCTCGAATCGATTCAGTTGCTACATTTGGCGAGCTCATCTTATCAGCTTACAGTTTACATGAAATAAACCTAGCTCTAAATCCCGAAATTTCTCAGAGAACGAAAGAAAGTAAAATCAAAAGTGAAATGCTTTCAGGCGACTCGATTCTATAACGAATTCTGCATTAGATTTTTCGCGGCAGTATTACAAACGAAGAACGATTGCGTTGGGGGGTCACAAAATGAATGTGTGATAAATGCGCATCATACGCGCTGAATGCGGAAAAAGTTCTCGCATATTTTTTTCAGTTTTTTTCATCTTCCAGTCCTCCGTTCACTGTGAGCCACGTTTTTCTCGTTTTCTTCCAGATTCGTGCGACTTTTGCCGAGTCTTTACTTTCACATTCTGGTCGCATTAAATGCACCAGGCGGCTCCTGCAATGCATCGCCCTGGAAACTTTCCGTCCTGCTCCTCGCCTCAGACTCCTCTGAATTGAAGTTTTTTACTCATTTTTTATTCATTTTCTATTCATTTTCATATTCAACCTCAGGTTCTATTCATTCTTTCCAGTTTCTCATGAATCGCATAAGTGCCGGGCCGAAAAGAGCAACGCCACAAGCACAAAAGGTAAATCTTTGTGGAAATCGACAAAACGCATGCTCTCAGAAGGGTACGTGCTGTCGTAAAAGGCTTGACTTAATACAAATTTTTCTCAGAAGAAAATAAAATTTTATTCGTGAGAAAGAGGAAATTTTATTTACCACTGGGTCTAACTGGTTCTATAGAAAGTTCAGAGCGCTGTTTCTTTGTTTCAGTGAAAAATCTTTGAGGTCATTTACAATAAAGAAGGAAAAATTATGTTACGAGGAATAAAATTTTAAGAGGAGCGATTCAATTTTTCGTTCTGGAAAATCGATTTCTCGGAATTAAAAACTGCTCAGAAGCTTTAGGTTTTTTGTGATTTGTTTGACCCTTTATTTATTTTTACTGAGGGTACTAAAAACATTAAACTCTTCTCCTATTCCCCTCTTTTTTCCTTTTTTGGAAAATTCATCACCTCTGTTCGTCTCTTTATCTTCAAACATGAATTATTTTGTTGAAAATCCACCTTTTTTGGTAGAAAATTTATCATTCTTGATTAAAAGTTTATCCTCCTTTATTAGAGAAAAAAACTTTATTGTTAAAAATGTAACTATTTTTCTGAAAAATTTATCTTTTGAGATTGAAAAAATGAACTATTTTATAAATATTGAACTATTTTGTTGAAAATTCTTCTCTTTTGCTTTAAACTTGAACTACTCGTATTTGTTAAAAATTCATCTTTCTTCTTTTAAAATTAAATTTTTGCAGAAAATTTCTCTCTTTTGTTTGAAAATTGGACTCTTTCGTTCAATGATCCATCACGTTGGTTTCAAAATTTACCTCGTTTGTTCAAAATTTAATATTTTTAGTTAAAAGTGTAAACTAATTTGTCAACATTTTTTTTAGCTGATTACTCATTCCTTTGGTTAAAAATTCAATTGTTTTATTAAAAATTCGTTCTTTTGGATACATTAAATTATGTATTTATTTAAACATTAAAATTAAAACCTCTTTTTTTTAAATAAAAAACTATTCTATTTTTTGTTGAGAATTCATCTTTTTGGTTGAAAATTCAACTATTTGGTTAAAAACCAAACTATGTTGTTAAAAATTCCTTTACCTTGCTTAAAAAATCAACTATTTTGTTAAAGATTCATTTATTGGGTTTCAAATAGAATTATTTTTCTAAAAACTCCTTTTTTGTTAAATTCAAATATTTTTGTTTTTGTATTATAATGGTTTTGATTAAAATATTTATGCAATTATTAAAATCTTTTTTGAAAACACTATTTTTTCTTAATTAATTTTATTGACAGAATCAGCTATTATATTTTAAGATTCAAAATTCATATACTTTTTAAAGAAGTCATATTTTTCAATTTAAAATAAATTTGTTTGGTTGCAAATGAAACTTTTTGTTGAAAATTAAACTTTTCCTGTTAAAAATGCGAATCTTTTTCGAAAAATGGTCTTTTGGGATTGAAAACGCAAACATTTTCTTGGAAATATAAAATTTTTTTAGTTAGAAATTCAATCCTTTTTGTTTTTATAAATTTAACAATTTCGTTGAAAATTGTTATCATTTGAAAATCTTTTATCGTTGAAATACTAATTATTATATTTTTTGTTAAAAAATCAATTCTTTGGATTAAAAATGTTTCTGTTATGGTAAAAAATTCATCTTTCTCAGTTGCAAATAAACTATTTCGTTGTAAATTCGTGGTTTTTGTTTAAATATAACTGATTTTTATTTAAAACCACTATATTTTTAGATGACCATTTTATTTTAAAATATATTTTTTTGATTCAGGATTGAGTTGAAAATGTATTTATTGATTGAAAAATTATTGTTTTTACGGTTGACAATTGTTTTGACAGAATATTCAATTTAAATTTTTGCATTCAAAATGCATATTTTTTGTAGAATAGTAATATTTTTTGTTGCAAATGAACTTGTTTCTTAAAAATTCAACTTTCTTGTTTGCAAATTCGGAACTTTGCCAAAAACTCGTCTTATGGTATTTTAAACGCAAATATTTTATTGAAAATACAATTTTTTTTTAGGAGACAAATATTTTTTGTATTTGTAAATTCAACAATTTCGTTCAAAATTCTTATTCTTTAGAATATTTTTTCGTATTAATATTAATTATTATATATTTTTTAAATTCATCTTTTTTGGATCAAAAATTTATATGTTTTGGTAGAAAATTCATCTTTCTTAGTTGCAAATAAACTATTTCGTTGGAAATTCGTAGTTTTTGTTTGAATTAAACTGTTATTTAAAATCATCATGTTTTTTCGATGACCAGTTTGTTGAAAAATAATACATTTTTTACAGTATATTCAAGTATTTAGTTAAAAAATTACATATTTTGTTAAAAATTAATGTAATTTGTTGAAAAATCGTTTTTATTATTAATAAATTCAACTATTTTTTATTTTGAATTGCATGAATTTTTGGTTGAAATATAAACTATTTTATTTTTGAATTCAAAATCCATATTTTTTGGTAGAAAAGTCATATTTTGTTTGCAAATGAACTTTTTTGTTGAAATTTCAACTTTTCTGGTAGAAAATGTGAATGTCTCCAAAGAAATCATCTTTTTAGCTTGCAAACGTAACTATTTTTTGAAAACACTATCATTTTAAGTATAATTTTAATCTTTTGTGTTTCAAAATTCGACTATTTGGTTTAAAATTTAACTTTTTGGGTTAAGAATTCAAGATTTTGTTAAAAATTCGTCTTTTGGCCTGAGAAAGAAAACAAACAAACTTTTTCCTTTCGACAAAAAAAATTGGTGATTATTTTTTACAAACGTTTTTTTTGTGGTGGTTTGATAATAATATAAACAAAAAGGACAAAAAAGATAAAGAAGAGACGGACGGGGATTTCGTTTGTTGTCTTCTCATTTTTATTTTTTATTTTTTAAAGAAAAGAAGTTTTTTTCTTTTCTTTTTTTGGGAAACAAGAGGAAAACATTTTTTTGTATTTTTTTCAGACTGCAATAGAAAAATTATATGGTATTCGGCAAAATTTGTTCCTTAGGTTCTTAGTTTCATTTTCAGGAATTCTGCACATTAACTTGATTATTGGACGTTGAAAACGATTTCAAATTTTATTTCAATCTTATCGAATCTCATTTAATTTTATTTAATGAGTTTTAATTAAAAAATAGGCTCCTCTATTACTCCCTTATTTTCGTAAAAGTGCACCCTATTTTCCCTCTGCTAACATACTTTTGGCTGTAAAGTCACCATTAACAAAATGATTAAACTTCAGTATAAATCTATTTAAGACCAAGATTCCTACTTTACCGACATGGAGATTGTTCAAAATATGAAGTGGTTCATGTCCCTGCTAAGTTCATAAAATATTATCGACAGGTCCCTATAACTTGAAAAAAATTATATAGTGCAATTTTAAGAAACGAATTTTGCGTAAACTTCAAGGTTATTTATTATTTACGCGCTGCATTTTCAAGGTCAAACTTTGATTCGTTCTTGCGCTATTTACTGCCTAACATAAAAATGTAAAATAAAGATAATTTATTCCCTCTAAATAGGAGCCACAAATTTAATAGCCTTCGAGAACAATAATTGAAACTTAGCACGGACACGAACTATTCGAACTGTCAAATTGTCTCGAGGTCGGTAATGTAGGAATCGTAGTCTAGAACTCCCACTGTCTACTGCAAAACACTGAAAGTCCTTATCTAATACCAGTTTTCGCACGACAGGCTCGAATCCCTTTTCCCAAATCTTCCGGACAATCTACCAATGGTTTGGCAGATCGAGAAGAAGCGAAACTATTAGGGAGACACATTCGTTGGACCTTATCAGAACATGGATCGCCGTCTCTGGTGCTGGGTGCCGGGTATTGTTCGTCATAGCGACGAGTCTTATCGCTCGACGCGCGTGACTGGCCTATGACAAGAGCAGGGGGTGGAAGTTCCTAAGGCTGTCACAAAGGGGTGTCGTCGTCAGATATCGTTGCTGACGGCTGACGCCGGTTTCAGAGGCTTTCCTCGCGTAAAACAAGTTTCAGCAGCCGACAACCTGAAATAGCAAGGCTAGGGTGGTAAAAAAAAAAACCTTTTTTTAAATAAAAAAATATCTCACCCCCCCCCCACACGCACACACACAAATCTATTTGAATAAAAGAACCGCTTGTTCAAATCTGTTTCAATTCAGACAGTTGACTTAATTGTGGGATTTAAGTTTCCTTTTCAGATCCTGGAAAGGTGTATCGTCCTATTTTGAAATTCATTGAAAATTTTTGAAAAGGTGCGAAATTTAAAAAAATTGCGTGGATTTTTTTAAAGTATAAAGAACCTCTTTTTTACAAAACCTCCGACTCAGAAGATCAGTTTTCGTTTGCCTTTTTCCTATCTATATTGCTCGTTTCCCATTTTTCTGATTTTTAACTTACATTAGGAACGAATTAAAAGAACTAAATAACAAAATCCAACTATTGTTGTTAAACCTGATTTTTCTTTGAATGAAAAGTCTAAAATTTTATATTTTTGGTTGAGAATTATTTTTTTAATGAAAAATTTAATTATTTTCTAAAAATTTCACATTTTGGATCTACTTTTTTCGTAATCAAGTTAAAAGTCTTTAAAAGTTTAAAATTCAACTCATTTGTTAGAAAATTTGTCTTTTTGATTTTAAAATTAATCACGTTTGGTATAAATTTAATGTTTTTTTTAATGGAACTTTTTTATTAAAAATTAATCTTCCTATATTGAGGATGCAACTAATTTATTGCAAATTCGTCTCTTTGCTTTAGACATTTATTTCCTCTGGGATAAATTTAATCTTTTTTGATTAAAAATGCAACCGTTTCTTAGAAATGTAGTATGGTTTTATTAAAAATTCAACTATTTTTCTGAAAATTCGTCCATTTTGGTTCAGTTCAATTGTTGTATATTGTCAGTTTTTTTAGTAATAAAATTAATCATTGTGTCGAAAATTTAACATTCTGCACCTAATTGTTTTCTTTATTAAATAAAAAATATGTTTCGAGTTGAAAAACTAACTCTTCTGTGGAAAAATGGTCTTTTCTTCTCCTTTAAATTTCCTAAATTTTATATGCAATATATTTCGAATTGAAATTTTACAAATCTAATGCTTTTTATATTGAACTTAATATAATAACTACATCAGTTTTATTTATTTTAAAAATATTTTTCTCTATTATTCCCCTATTTTCGTCATAAATTCATCTCCTTTGGTATAAATTGAAGCTTTCTTTATTCAAATGTCTTTTGGCATTAAATTTTGTTGCTGTTTTTATTTGAAAATTAATTTTATTAACTGAAAAGCTTAATATCGCAATCTCGGCTTTATTTATACAAAATTAATCTGTATTGTTTGAAATTAATCTTTTTGGTGTAAAATTTTTTTAAGTTATTTTTCTTACAGAAGATTCAATTATTTTTTTGAAGATTTACTTTTTTTTAACTTTAAACTCTTTTTTTCGTTGAAAATGCTACTCTTTTCTTGAAGATTCGATTTTTTGTTGTTGTAACATAATTTATCTCTCGGAAAATCTGTTTATTTATTGTTTGGTTGAAAATTTATTTTTTTACGTTAAAAATATATCTATTTGTTTGGGACTTCATTTATAATTTACTGGACTTCAATCTAAGTTTAATATCTTTCAAATATTTTTAACAATTTGTAAAAATTTTTAATGGGTTACGAGAATTTATAGCCATTTCAATGGATTTTATGTTATTTTAAAAATGAATTTAGTAGATGACCTCAGTCTTTTTTTTCTCCTCTTTTGAAGAAACTTCACCATTCCCCCCTTTTTGCATAAAAACGAACGTTGAAGTTGAAGATTGAACTATTTCGTTTAAATTTTTTTTTTGCTGTCAATAAATTTTCTAAACATAAAATTCAAGTATTCTATTTTCGGTTGCAAATGGATTATTTTTATTTAAAAATCCAATTGATAAATTTTTAATTGATAATTGACCTTCTTCTGTTAAAAATTAAACAACTTAATTGACAATTAAATTATTTTCCTGATGGTAAATATTTTTTGTTGGAAATTCGTTTTAATTGTTGCATATTTAACTATTTTGTTCAAAAATTTTTCTATTTTGGTTGAAAATTAGTTTTTTAAACTTAGTTTAAAGTGGAAATGCTTTGTTAAAAATTCATTTTATTGGTTGCTGAGTTAATTATTTTATTGAAATTATGAAACTATGTTGTGAAAAATTCATTTCTTTTTTCAAAATCAATTTCATTAACTGCAGTTAGAATATTTCATTTTCAGTTACAAATTAATCTTTTTTAATTTTGAATGAATTTTTTATTTTGAGATTTCGTATTTTTCGGTTAAAAATTTAACTGTTTTGTAAAAAAATTCCCTTCGATGCTTTAAAATTCAAAAACTTTGTTGATATATCTTCTTGATCTCGAAATTATTTTTTTTGTAGAAAATTATTTTTTCAGATGAAATTTCGTATTATCAGATTCAAGAAATAAAATTTTCGATTGAAACTTGATCATTAACAGTTTACAATTAAACTATCAAATTTTCCACTAATTAGTCATCTTTTTTATTAAAACTTGACCTAAATTGTTAGAAATTTTATTTTTTATTGAAAATTTGAATCTTTTCTTGAAAATTCGTTCTTTTTTGATTGAAAATTAAAATCTTTTTCCTTTGAAATACAAATTTTGACATTTTTTCTAAAATGTCAACTATCTAGTTTTTGTAACGGATTTTCGGATATAAAATTCCATTTTTTTTAATTAAGCTTTTTGAATTAAAATGCATCATTTTAGTTAAAATTTAGTTTATTTCTTAACTGTAAAATCAATGTTGGTTGAAAGTACTACACTTTAGTCCAAAATTCATTTTTTTTATCAAAACCTCATTTTCCCCATTGAAAATTGATTTAATTCATTTAAAGTTCAAATTCATTTTGTTAAGTTAAAAATTCAACCATTTGGTTGGTTTCAAAATATTTTAGGGTATTTTAAAAAGTAATTCAGCGACTAACTGTATTCTTCTTTTTTCTGAATTAATAAAACGCAATAAAAAATCAAAATATTTTTCGTTGAATATTAATTATTAAACTACATTGATAAAACTTTGTCTTTTTTGTTAATCATTCATATTATTAGTTGAAAATTGAACTATTATATTAAATATTCGTTTTTTTGGTTAAAAATCAGTTTTTAAACTGAAACTGAAACTAAATTTTTGTCAAAAAGTTCTTCTCGATTGAAATAGCAACTCATTAATTGAAAGTGGAACTGCTTTGTTAAAAATTCATTTTATTAGTTAAATATCCACCTTTTCGATCAAAAATGTTATTATTTTGTTAAAAATTCTTTTCTTATGTTAAAATTTAGGACATTTAAATGAGATTAAAGTTATTATCAATATATATTAAAATATATCATCTTTTCCATTTAAAAATTCATTTATTAAATTTTTAATCATTGATTTAAATTTCTCGGTAATAAAAAATATGACTATTTGGTTAAAAGTGAAACTGCTTTGTGAAAAATTGTTTTTTTTTTTGTTCAAAAATATTTTGCTTAACTGCGTATACAACTAATCTTTTATTCGTAGAAAATTGATAGTTTTTGGTTAAAAATTTAACAACTTGGATGCAAGTAATTTATATTTTGGTATTCAAGAAATAAAAATTAAATATTTAATTTTTGATTTTAACTTGGTCGTTTCATTTTAAAATTACAATATTAAATTTCCCACTGATTATTGATCTTTTCTTATTAAAAATTAAACTTTGTTGTTATACATTCAATTTTTTAATTGAAAATTTGACTAGTAACTAGCAGGAATTTAAATTACTTTCTTAACAATTTATTTCATTAGTTGAACATCCATCTTTTCGTTTGAAAAATAATTTTTTTAAATAAATTTATCTGAATCAATTATTAAATTTAAAAAATGAATAAATTCAACAATCCAATTTTTTATTAATAATTTACATTTCTCGGTAAAAAATTTAACTTTTAATTGCAAATACAACTCATCCATTATTGGTAAAAAATTGGTAGTTATTAGTTGAAATTTTAACAATTTGGAAACAAATAATGCATTTTTCTATAAACTTGTATGTTTGTAAGAAATGAATCTTATTAATTACAAATTTTAGTATCTAGTTGAAAGTCAAACTATTTGGATAAAAATTGATTTAATTAGCTTCAAATCTACTACTTGTGTGGCAAATTTAGCAATTTAAAAGAAAATTCGGTTGTTTTCAAATCAATTTCTAGAATTTCAATTTTAAATATTCAATTTTTGGTTGAAGGTTTATTATTTTCAGTTTATAATAACATGTGTTCCCTTTTTGGTTAAAAATTGGACGCCTGTATTGAAATTTATTTTTTTCTCGTTGGAAATTCTATTATTTTTATAAAAAATTAACTTTTTGGTTGAAAAATTATATTTTGGGGTTCAAGGAATAAAATTTTCGATTAGAACTTGATTATTTTCAGTTTTAAAATTATACTATTGAATTTTCCACTAAAAATATTTTTGTACAATATTCAATTATTTATTTAGAAATTAAACTCTTAATTTTAAATTCATATTTTCTGGTTGAAAATTCAAATTTATGTTGAAAATTTGTCTTTTTGGTTCAATTAAATTGTTTTTTGTTAAAAATTAAAATCTTTTCTCTTTTAAATATAGACTGTTATATTTTTGTTTAGAATTAATATTTTTTATTGAAAACCAAGTGCGTTATTAAAATTTCCACCCATTCGTTAAAAATGAATCTTTTTTACAGATTTGTTATGATTTTTGAACGATTGTCTTTTTAGATAGGAACTTTGTCTTTTTAAGACTAAAAATCTAACTTTCTTCTAAAAAATCTGTCCTTTTGGCTTACAAATGCAAATTAACTAAGAACCAATAAATATAAATTTGATAAACGATAACATACGAAAAGTGAATTATAATTCCAAAAGATTCTTCTCCTCAGAAAAAGAGAAGAAGATAACATCGCAACAGGACCAAAAAAGCAATAATCGATCTTTCACGGGGTGGGGTAGATGATTACACTCGAGCACGTGGACACGATAATCATTGTCTCGCAACATTTAAGAGTAGATCGGCTTTCGTGACGGACTTGACCGCTTTTACACAGCCCAAGTTTTTAATTTATTTGTTTTATTTTTTCTTGCCCGAGGCCGGCAGCTGCGATCTTTTCAAGTCCGGGATTGCACCTTGCAAGGAGTTGAATAAGATTCACCCAAACTGCCAATGCCCAGCGGCATACAAATCGAGTCGAATAAACTTTTCAGGGGAATTCCCTGAGAGCATCAGCAACACGTTTTTTGCTTCTACGCGGCACGAGCTTCCAACTTTCTAGTTGGACGAACGCTTTAAAGTCACCGCGTTTCCCCTTCGTTTTTCTTTCAAGATTTTCGCTTCGGGAAGTCTCGCTGCTGAACGTGTTTTCGTTACGACTGAAAACTCAGACATAATTGTAAAAAGAAGGGGCTGAAGATATTTGCAGTTTACAATAAATAAATATCTACATACAATTTATCCTCAATTACAAAGTCTATTCAAAAAGGAGTACATGTCTGTCTACATCTTTCCATTTCTACTTCAAGAACCGAAATAAATGACCGCAAGAAATTTTTTACAAAAGGGTCAAATTTTCAATAAGAAAATTGAATGTCTAATAATGTAGTTCAATTTTTAATCTAAAAAAATTAATAGTCAGTCGACAATTTAATAGTTTAATTTTAAAACTAAAAATGATCAAGTTTCAGTCGAAATTTTTATTTCTTGAACCCCAAAATATAAATTTTCAACGAATCTGTAAAAAAGATTAATTTTTAACGAAGGGTTGAAATTTTAATAGCGCACTTGGTTTCCAATAAAAATATTAATTCTAAACGAAAAATATAACAGTGGATATTTAAAAGAGAAAAGATTTTAATTTTTAACAAAAAACAATTTCATTGAACCAAAAAGACAAATTTTCAACATAAAAGTTGAATTTTCAACCAGAAAATATGAATTTAAAATTAAGAGTTTAATTTCTAAACATATAATTGAATATTGTACAAAAATAATAGAACGTTTAACCGAAGAAGAAGAGTTTTGAACAAAACCGTTGAAATAAAAGCTGAAAAGGCGCATTTTCTACAAAATAGTTTGAATATTTGAACAGAAAATGTTAATTTTCGATTTAAAAAAACTGAACTTTGAATTAAAAACGGTAAATTTTAAACCATCAACGGAAAAGTTCAACTTGCAGTTCGAAATATTGATTTTTAAGACGAAAAACTAATTTTCAAACAAATAGTTAAATTTTCAACCAAAAAGATGGATATTCAACTTTTAAAATTAATTTTTAACAAATTATTTCGTCTTCCAACCAATCAGCTTAATTTTTAATCAAAAACATTAATTTATAACCGTAAAAGACGAATTTACAACTAAATTGACTAATTTTCTTATAAATTGTTAAGTTTTCCTATTTTCAGTGGAAAATTCAATAGTATAATTTTAAAACTAAAAATAATCAAGTTTCAATCGAAAATTTTATTTCTTGAACCCCAAAAATGAATTTTCAACCAAAAAGTTAATTTTATAAAAAAATTATAGAATTTCAAACCGAAAAAGAAAAAATTTCAAAAAAGCCGTTGGATTTTTAAGTACAAAAGGTAATTTTTTTTTAATCCGTTAAATTTTAAACCTTAATAAGAAATAGAATATTTAAAATTGCAGTTGAAGAAATTAATTAAAATAGAAACGAATTTTTAACAAAATAGTTCAATTCTTCACCAAAGAAGTGGATTGTAAGCTAATCAAATCAGTTATTATTATTTTTTATTATTTGGAGTTACAATTCACTTGTAGGTTATTATCGCTTATCAAATTTATTTCCATTGATTATTAGTTGATTTGCACTTTTCGCCAAAAGAAATATTTTTTTAGAAGAGAGATTTCTAATGAAAAAACACGATTTTTCTATCTCAATATACAAATTTTTCACAAATATGATGAATCTTACGAAAAGATGTTAAAGAAGAAGTTCAAAAATTAATCAAGTTGTTTAATTTTTAATAAAAAAGATTAATTCTCAACTAAAAATATAAAACCTTATATTTTAAAGAAAAAAGATGTCAATTTTCAATTTAAAAAAACAGTTAAATTCAACAAAAAAGTCAAATTTTCAACAACAAGTTGAATCTTTAACCAAAACATACAATTTTCAATACGAAAATATAAACTTACGGAAAATAGAAATACATTTTTACA
This sequence comes from Belonocnema kinseyi, assembly GCF_010883055.1. Classification (NCBI taxonomy): domain Eukaryota; kingdom Metazoa; phylum Arthropoda; class Insecta; order Hymenoptera; family Cynipidae; genus Belonocnema; species Belonocnema kinseyi. Next base: position 83,628,096 of record NC_046664.1, on the reverse strand, counting down.
CCAGAAAGGCGAATTTTCTAAGAATAGTTGAATCAACCCAAGAATTTTTAACAAATGCTTTGAACTTTAAAGCCAAAAATGCGCATTTTTACAAATTGGTTTACATTTTTAATCCGGTATATACATATATCTTGATGATAGAAAAATTTATTTTAACAAACAAAAAAAAGAATTTTCAACAAAATAGTGGAATTTTTCAAACAAAAAGATGAATCTTCAATTAATGCAATGAATTTTTAACAAAGTAGCTTGACTTCCAACCAATTAGTTGAACTTTCAATCAAAAAGAATAATTTTTAAACCAAAAAGACCAATTTGCAACTAAATTGATTAATTTTTCAATAAATTGTTGAATTTTCAAATACACATGATTAATTTAAAGCCAATAATGTAATATATGAATTTGAATTTCTAAAAATTAATTTTTAACAAAAAAAACGATTATCAAACAAAAGAGTCAAATTTTTGATAAAAAATTGAATGTATAACAATATATATATATATATTTTTTTTAAATATTAATAATCAGTTTAAAATTTAATAATTAATAGTTAATCTTTAACCAAAAATGGAATATTTAAACTTGCAATTGAAAAAATAGATTTGAAAATAAACGATTTTTTTTTAATTGTTAAATTTTCCACACAAGAAGTGGATTTTAAACTAATCAAATCAATTTTTATCGAAATGTTTGACTTTCAACTAGATACTAAGGTTTTTAATTAATAAGATTTATTTCTTACAAACAAACAATTTTGTAGCAAAATGTATTATTTGCATGCAAATCGTTAAATTTTCTACTAAAAACTATCAATTTTCTTCCAATAATAGATTAATTGTATTGGCAGTTCAATAAAATAATTTTCACCAGAAAAAAAGAAACTAATTTTTAACAGAACAGTTCCACTTTTAAGCACGTAGTTACATTTTCTTACCGAGAAATGTAAATTATTAATGAAAAATTAGGCTACTACTTTCAAACATTTGTTTTTACTTTTATTTCAAAAATGATTTTCACAAATATAAAACACTGAATATTTCTGTTTCTTGTGAAAAGAAGGGTCTTACGTCAGCTGTGATTGAAAATAAATAAATATTAACTGAAACAGATTTTGAAAAATTTGTTGTAGATTTCTACGTACAATTTATTCTGAATTACAAAAAGTATTAAAAAATTAGCACATGTCTGTCTACAGCTGTCGATTTCTACTTAAAGAATTCGCAAGAATCATTGAAAGAAAAAGGAACTTCAGATTCCTATTTTTTTTCACTGTACTTAAATTACATAACAGCTCAAGGGAAAGCGAGGGTTCGAGAGATCTTGTTATGGTTTTTTACAATAGGGTGTGAGGGCGGGCTTTATTCATGTACGTAATTTTTGGAAGTTTGCGAATGAAACAAATAATCAGCAGAAACTGTACACAAATTTAATTAGAAAAACGTGAGGGAAATTCTATAATCTTAAAAAACTGTTTAAATAACTTTAAAATTTTTGTGTTAAATTATCAATAGTCAGGGGAAATAAAAAATTAATTAATAGGGAATTTTTTAAATAAAGTTTTGCGGTAACTTTAATATAATATTCTTATTAGTCATTCATTTTCCTTGCATTTGACATTTTAGTAGTTCTACATTTTATTAATTGTTTAAAGATTTAAGTACTTTGCTGAAAATTAATTCTTTTTGTTTAAAAATTAAATTATGCTGTTGCAAAACTCAACTATTTCGAGTAAAATTCATTTTGAAACAAGACCATTTTCTTTGAAATATTTAGAATAAAAAAAAATGCAACAGTTTGGTTAAAAATTCTGTTATTTTGTAGAAAATTTACGCATTCAAACTTCATATGTTTATGTTAACAAATCAACTGAAAATGGAACTCTTTAGTTGCAAATTAATGTTCTTTACTAGAGGATTCTGCCATTTTGTTTAAACATTTCATTTGCATTACTTTGTTAAGAAATCATTTTTGTGTTTATGATAAATATATTAATACATTAACTAAAGTAGTTTGTAAGTTTATGTAATTATCCACATGAAATTTATCCTAAATAAAAAAAAAATATTTTAAAATTAGCACACGCCTGACCTTCTTATTTTATTTTCACTTAAAAGATGAAGTATTTCTCTTAATTGTAAAAAGAACGTTTTTATGTCAGATACTGTGTTAAATAAGTGAACATTAACTGACATAAATTTTGAATCTATTAATGTACAAATCCTAAATTAAAAATTCTAAATTACAAATCCCAAATCCTACAAATCCTAAATTACAAAAAATACAAAAAAATCAGAACATATCTGTCTACATCTTTTAATTCATGTTTAATAGACCCTAAACAATTATTACAATTACTATGATCCTTAGATTCCTATTTTCAAATTGTTTTTTAATTTTTCTGTAATTATTTTCACAAACATAAAGGGTTGAATATTTTTGTTGACTGTAAAAAAGAGTTCTATTTCAGGTGTAATTTGAAATTATCAAATATTGAATGAAGTAGATTTTGATTATATTGATTTAGATATCCATAAACAATTTATCCTAAACTCCAAAAAATATTCAAAATTAAACACATGTCTTTTTACATCTTTCCATTTTTACTTGTAGAACCCAAATCATTTATTGCAAAAAATAAATACCGTAGATTCCCATTTTCAAGTTTATTTTTTACTTTTTCTAAAATTATTTTCATAAAATATTGACTTTATTGCACAAAAGAAAGTTTTTATTCCAGGTGTAATTTAATATGAATAAACATTAAATTACCAGTTGTCATACTACGTCTGTTTATTTCTACTTAAATAACCCGAATTAAGAATCACAAAAAATAAAAACCTTGAATTCCTATTTTGATATTTTTTTTTCTAATTTTTCAAAAATAATTGTCAAAAATATAAAAGATAAAATAAGGGGGTTATATCAGGTGTAATCCAAAATAAATTAATTTTAACTGGAGTAGGTTTAGAATCTATTTTTGTTCATTTCTATTACGTACAATTCATCCTAAATTCGAAAAAATGAGCACATGTCTGATAATTAATCTTTCCTCGGAGTTTTATAGTTTTTCAAATTTTGTTAGGGAGGAATTTGACCATTTAATTTTAACCTTATCATAAAATGGCAACTTAAAGGGGACTAATAGCCACCTTAATTTTTTTCTTAACCAAACAAATTTCAGGACAAATGGAATCCGAATGAATTATTTTCTGCATTTATAAGATAAAACAATTTAAATTGTAGAAATTAAAATTCAAAAACTTTGGAAAATCGAATATTTGTCATAAAACACTTCATAGCGACCTCTACATATTTTTTGAAACATCTAAAAATTAAAATTCAAAAACTTTGGGAAATGGAATATTTGTCTTAAAACACTTCATAGCGACCTCTAAATATTTGTTGAAACATCTAAAAAAAAGGAATCATTATCTCACAAAAAGAACGAAATTTACAGATTTGAGGCTTAATAAAATCAATAACAAAGAAATTCATTAGGCACCCTAATATCTACATAAAATTTATTCTAAATTAGAAAAAACATTAAAAACTGAGAACATGTCTGTCTACATATTTCAATTACTACTCAGAGAATCAAAAACTATTTTCAAATTTTTAAATTTATTTTTCCAAATCTATTATTGCAAGAAATGAGAATCTTAAATTCATATTCTCAAGCTTTTTAATACTTTTTCTGAAAATATATTCACAAATATAAAAGATTAACTATTCTTAATTATAAAAAAGAGGGTTTTATGTCAGATGTAATTTAAAATAAATACATATAATTGAATTAGGTTTTAAATATGTTGATGTACATATTCAAATACAATTCATCCTGAATTAGAAAAAAAATTAATGATCTCACGTCTGTCTACTTCTTTCTATTTCTACTTAAATAGCCAAAATCAATTCTTTAAAAAAATAAGTATCTTAGATGCCTACTTACAAGTTTTTTTTCACTTTTTCTAAAATGATGTTCCCAAATACAAAGGATGGACTAATTCTCTTGATTCTTAAAAAAAAATTTATTTCAGATAGTGTTAAAAATTTATAAATATTAACTAAAATAGGGTTTGAATATGTAAAAGTACATATTCAGATAAAATTTATCTTTAATTACAAGCAAAATATTTAAAAATGAGCAGATTTCTGACATCATGTTTCCATTTTTACTCAAAGCACCCAAATAAATGAATGCAATAAATAAGAAACTTAGATTTCTATTTTTATTATCAATATTAACTAAAATGGATTATGCATTTGTTGATGTACATATCTACATGCAATTTATTCTTAATTAGAAAAAATATATTCGAAAATGAAAGCATATATGACTACATCTTTTCATTTCTACTTGAAGAACCTAAATCAATTATTACAAATAATAAGAACCTTATCATCCTATTTTTAATACATTTTTTTTACTTTTTATAAAATTATTTCCACAAATATAAAATATTTTGCGTTTCTCTCAATCTTACAAAGAATGGTTTTATGTCAGGAACATGTCTGACATCCTTTTGCCATTTCTATTTAAAGAACCCAAATCAATTATTGCAAGAAATAAGAACCTTAGATTTTTATTTTCATTTTTTTTTATTTTCTAAAATAATTTTCTCAAATATGAAAAATTGAATGGTCCTCCTAATTTAAAAAAGAAGAGTTTTATATCAGGTATATTTTAGAATAAATAAATATTAAGTGAAATAGGTTTTGACTATATTGATGGACATATCTACACACAATTTTTTTAATTCACAAACAAATATTTAAAAATTAGCAAATGTTTGTCAATTTGAGTATTTCTCTTAATTATAAAAAAGAAGGGCTTTTTGTCACGAATAATTAATTGTCAATCAATATTATCTGAAATAGGTTTTGAAGGTTTTAATGTAAATCCCTACGTAAAATTCGTCCTAAATTCCAAAAAAACATTCTAAAATGATTTATTACTGAAATAGGTTTTTAATCTGTTTATGTTCATTTCAACATACAATTTATTCCAAATTACCAAAAAAAAATTTTTAATGAGCACATGTCTGACATCATTTTTCCATTTCTACTTTAAAAACCTAAATCAATTATTACAAGAAACAAAAACCTTAGATTCCTTTTTTAAAGTTTTTTTGTACTCTTCCTAAAATAATATTTACAAATATAAATAATTGTCTATCTACATCTTTCAATTACTACTTAAATACCCCGAATCAATTATTGCAAGAAATAAGAACCTTAGATTCCTATTTTCAAGATTTTTGTAAAGTTTTCCTGACATGATTTAAAAAATAAATAAATAAAAAGTTTTCTCTATTTTAAAACAACGGTTTTTAAATCAGACGAACGCTTTAAAGTTACCGCATTTCCTGTTCATTTTTCTTTTGAGATTTTCTCGCCTGGAAGTCTCGCTGCTGAACTTGTTTTCGTTACGACTGAAAACCCAGCCAGTTTTCGTTGTATTTGTCGCATTTCCGATTTTTTCAAAGGGAATCAATAAAGTCCTTTTATTTTGCTGACGGGCTCTATATTTATTTTTTTAATTTGCATAGAAAATCCGTCTTGCTGAACGTAGTTTTTAGTTACATTAAATTTTTTTAATTGATTAATTTATTTTAAACAAAGAAGTGTCTTTTCTACTATAAAATATGGCTTCTTAATAAAGCACTTGACTTATCAACAAAAGAATTAAATTTTTTACATAATAGTTGATTTTTCATTCTAAAATGATTAATTCCCAATAAAAAATGTCATATTTTATATATAAAAAACAGAATTTTACAAGCATAAAGACAAATTCTTAACAAATATTTTTTCCTCAAGAAAGAAATAAGAATGTATCTAAATTGTTAAACCTTAAAGCCAAAATACGAATTTTCTCTACAAAAATTGAACTTTCAATCATAAAATATGACTTGTTAGCAAAAAATTAATTTTCCGCAAACATGATGCAATTTTTCCCAACAGAAATGAACTAAAAAAAATATAAATATTAAAAGAATGGAATAGTTACATTTTTAGTTAACTTTAGTAGTGTAACTTTTACCCAAGTAGTTAAAGTTAAAATTAAAAAATTAATTTTCAGCAAAATAATTCAACTTTTAAAATTATTTCTTGACAAACTATTAAACTGAACCTTTTAAAAAAAATAGTTGAATACTCAAACAAAGAAGAATCATTTTTAACCAAGAAGTGGTCATTTTCATAAAAAAGTTATACTAGAGAAGATTAATTTTTTGAAATCCAAAAGGTAAAATTTAAGAGAAAAATAGTTAAATTTTCTGTAAAGAAAGATTTTAGTTTACTTTTAACGATCAAAATATAAAGTTTTGAACAAGAAATACGTTTTTACAAATAAAAATTAAAATTTCAATCCCGAAAGACTTATTTTTAATCAAAAAGGGTGTCTTTTTAACAAAAGTGTTTCATTATCTACCAAATAGTTACCTTTCTATAAAAAATTAATTTTCTTCTACCAAGATAAATTTTTATGTAAAACAAAAATATATTTTTCAAAGAAAAATGTTGAGTTTTCATCCGAAAAAGATTCCAGTTAATTTTTTCAAGATCAAAATCTTAATTTTCAATCAAAATTAAGTTTCTACGAAAGGAATTAAATTTCTAATTCAAAAAGACGTATTTTCTCGACCAAAAAGGATACACTTTTAACAAAATAGTTGAATTGTCTACCAAATAGTTGCATCTTTATCCAAGAAAGATGACATTACTTTTTAAAACAGATGAATTTTTAATTTAAAAAAAAATTGTTTTAAGATAGCAGAATTTTCATCCAGAAAGGGTTTCATTTTTGTTTTTAATACCAAAATATTATATTTAGAGAAGTAATTTTTCTACCAAATAGTTAAATTTCCAACAAAACCAGCCGAACCTTCAATCAAAAAGTATAGATTTTCAACAAAATTGTCGAATTTACAACTAAATAGTTGAATTTTAATCTAAGAAAGATGTAATTACCGTTAAAGCAGGTGAAATTTAAAATGAAAAAGACAATATTTTAAAAAAGAATAGAATTTTCAAACGAGAAGTTGCATTTTTTTAGGAAAGATGAAATTTCTTCTGAAACAGATAAATAAAAAAAAATGCTTTAAAAAAAGAATTAAATTTTCATCCAAAGAAAATTACAGTCTACTTTCACCAAAATAAGAATTCTAAACAATAAGTTAATATTCCGCTAAATAGTAGAATTTCTAACCAAAAAGTATGACTTTTTAACAAGATTGTTATATTTTCAACCAAACTTTTGTTTTTTCGTCCACGTAAAATAAAAATTCTATTAAATCATTTGAATTTTGAAGTAGAAAAGATAAATGTTCAAAAAAAGAGTTATATTTTCATCCAAAAAGATTTCAGTTGACTTTTGAACAATGAAATCTGAATTTTAAATAACGTGTATATTTTCGAGGAAATAGTTAAATTTTCAACAAAACAGTTGTATTTTTGTCTAATAAGTGAAACGCAATACTTCCACTAAAAAAGATTAATTTTTAGATCAAAAAGAAGAATTTTCGGAAAAAACAGTTTCCATAACAAATTTCAACACAATTTTTTTATCCCCCTTCACTTTCGCTGTAACATAATTAAACTATAGTCCCTTATCTTAAATTACAATGTCTGACTACATTATTCTATTTCTACTTAATAAACCCAAATTATTTATCGTAAGAAATAAGAACCTTAGATTCCTATTATCGAATATTTGTTGTTCTTTTCTAAAATGATAATGACAAATATAAAATTTTGAATTGAACATACAGTATATCGTAATTCACAAAAAATATGAAAAAAATAAGAACTTGTCCGTCTGAATCTTATCATTTCTACTTAAATAACGCAAGTCATTTGTTGCAAAAAATAAGAACCTGAGACTGTTACTTTCAAAAAATATTTAGAAACGAGCACATGTCTGGCTACACCTTCCTGTTTCTACCGAAAGAATACAAGTGATTTATTCAAATAGTTTCATTTAATAAAAAGAGAGAGAGAGAGGAGTTCTCAATTGAAATCTGATAGAAGGAAATTGTATATTTCAGTGTAATCGATGACAAGGAAAACCTCCAGGGTATGTAATTTTGGCTATCAGATTCATGTACGCCAGTAAACTGCATGCTTGCATACGCGTGAATATCGAGGCTTATGAGGCGAAGAGGAGGATTAGAAGGGAGAGAATTGAACATAGTTGGGGAATTCATTAGTCAAGGGTTGAAGCATGCACTGGTGAATGTATCAGCTAATAATAGCCGTTTGAACCGGAAGCAGGAAACGCGACAATTTACGTCAAATGCAGGCTGGCAATCGTAGTGCTAGATCATCTCCAACCCCTTTTAATTCTATTTATAGAACAACTTTGATTCGAATGAGTGCCTTCGACCTTGGAAAAAATTATCTTACTCGTGGGGCAGATTCTAATAATGAATTCCTACCTTACCAACTCCCAGCGGTTTCTACGCCTCAAGTGGTTCATGTCCTTACTAAGTTTCTAGAATTTTCTTCAATTTTGAGAAAAGAATTTTGCGCTGGATTATTTTTTTTTATCTCTCGTAATTTTTAAATTAAAAAAAAAATTGATATAATACCAAATTTTTGTATTTCATAGGATCTATTATGTAATATTATATAGAATAAAAGATACTAACGTAAACGATTATTGTTTAAATATTGTCAGTATTTTTTTAATCCAATTATTTTTTTGTCTTAAATTACGTTTTTTATAGCAAATTTTTTCAAGATAAGATAAACTGTTTACAAATTGTAAATCCATTTTGAAATCTATAGCGATTTGCGCTATAAAGCGCCAAAAAAACCACAAATTTTACAAAAATATCGAATTGAACTGTGAATGATTATATTTAAAATCTTATGATTTTAAAAATTAAAAATGTCAAAATTTTTAACGAAAACCCTAACATAACATTACGAAAAAATTGTGTCAAATTTCAAATCTTTTGTTGTAGAAATTGCTAAAAAATTGTAAATCCTTAAAAATTTGTAAATATTTTCCAAACAAAAAAATCTTCATTAAAAATACTAATTTCTACATGAGAAATAATTAATCTTTATTATAAATACTAATTTGCAATTAAGCTACATTAACATTATCCAGAACTGTTTGAAGATTCTATAACTTGTTCAAATTATAATGGCTTTAATTTGGAAAAGTCAAAATTGTTAAAACGATCATGAATCTTCTTTCAAATAAAATTAATTTTTAAGCAAATTTTAATTTCTGACAAAAAACCCTGAAAGTGTTCGAAAATGTTCAAGTTTATAAATTTTATTATTATAAGGGAATGGTTGGAAAAAAGGGAATGTGGGTTCTTTATATTTTCCCGAATTGGAATATTTCCATTTTTAATTTTAAAAATGTTGAAGTTTTTCAGTTTTCACGTTTTCCTGAACTATAAGGGAAAGATTATTTTGTTTTTACAATTTTCATTAAATTGGATGGGAGAAAGTTTTAAGACATAAAGTTTTTTGCGTTTAATGGAAAGAACTTTTGGTTCTTAAGTTATTCTTGACTGAAAGAAGGCCTTCTTTCGTTTTGAAGGTTTTTTGCAGATTTGCGTCGAGCTGGAAGGGGAAAAAATTTGATTAGATCTTTTCTGCGATGGAAGAAGAGCATTTTTAAAAATATTTTTTTTTCCTTGATTTGCGCGTGTGTAATTTTTAAATAAAAACGTCTTTATTAAATTTTAAAAGAGAATATTTCGGTTTTTAATTTTTTTTAATTGGAACAGGGACATTTTTAACAAGATTTATTCGAGCTGGAAGGAAGAAAATTTTGGTAAATTTTATAGAGTTGGTTGGAAGAAAATATCAGTTTTAGTTTGTTTTTTTAATTAAAAGAAAATACATTTTTATTTTTCAGATTTTTATCGAGAACAATTTTTTTAAACCTTTTTATTCAAATAAATCATATGCAAATTTTATTATTGTTTGTTTCGATAAAATAGAGAAGGCGCTTTTATTTTAATACTTTATGTAAGTAGAAGCTAAGCAATTTGCATTTACAATTTTCTCCAAATCGAAAGAGACATTTCTAATAAGATTTTTATCGAGTTAGAAGAAAAAAGAAAATTTGGTCTTAACATTCTTCTTAATTAGAAGAGGATCATGTTTTTATTTTGGAGATTTTTTTGCGTTCGTTGGAAAGAAATTTTTGTTTTCAAGTTTTTTTTTAATGGGAAGAGCCACTGCTTTTGTTTTAAGCCTTTTTATTGAGTTAAACTGGAAAACATATTCATTCTGAATTATTTTTTATAATAATATTAATTTTTGATAGATCTGTAAATAAGGAAATTCAGATTCTTCATTTTTTCTGAATTAAAAGTGGACAATTTTTCATTCTTAATATTTTTTTAAGTTTAAAGGCAGGAAATTTTGTTTTTAAATTTTTTCTTAATAAAGAAAGAAATTTTTTTTATTTTTAAGATATTTATAATGCTTTGAATGGGAAACATTTTGATTTTCAAGTTTTTGTGAACTGGAACAGGCAGTTCTTTCGCATATAATCTTTATACCGACTTAAACGAGAGGCAATTTTTATCATAATTTTTTGGTCAGAATTAGAAGAGGTGCTTTTATTTTAATATTTTATAAAGTTGATATAGAGGAAATGTTTCTTTTAGTCATTTTTCGTTTTTATAACCTAGCAAGGCACTTCTTTTGTATTTGAAACTTTTTATTCAGTTAAACTGGAAGAAATTTATATTATTAATTATTTTTGAGAATTAAAATAGGCGCTTTTATTTTAATGTTTTATAGAGTTGGTGTGAAGGTTATATTGGGTTAAGTTCTTTTTTCAATTTAAAGAAAAGAAAAGTTTTTGAAAAGATTTTTATCGATTTGGAAGGAAAGATATTTTTTGTTTTAACGTTTTTTTAAATTAAAATATGAATTTTTTAAAATCTTTTTATTGAGTTAAATCGGAGGCTCATTTTAGTATTCTTTTTTTTATAAAATAAAGAAGGCGCTTTAATCTTATTATTTTATTAACATGGAAGCAAGGGAATTTGTATTTAGAATTTTTACCAAATTAAAAGATGAGCATTTTTTACAGATATTTATCATGTTGAAGGAGAGTAAATTTTTATTTAACTTTTTCCAGCAGAATCATTTTTTTTATTTCGAACCTTCTTATGGAGTTGAATAGGAGAAAATATTGACTTTTGTCTGAATTAGACCAGACCTTTTTCATTTTAGTAATACATATTCTTAGAAGGGAGCAAATTTTGGTTTTATTATTATTATTATTATTTTTATTTAAAGACGACTATTTTGGCTTTTTTTCAAAGATTTTGATCGAAGTGGAAGAAAAGAACTTCTTGGTTTCAAACTTTCTTTCAACAGTAACTGAATGCATTCTGAGCCGGTTCAATTGATAAAAGTTTTAAATTTTGCAGCCTAATGGCATTAATTTTAAATAAATGAGCATTTAAATACAAAATTTCGAAATTAAAAATAGTTCCAGCTACAGTTTTTGTTCCAGTACATTTTTTTCTCAATTAAAACGGACACCCTCATTATAATTTGTCCCTGCCTTTCAAACTGCGTATTATAATCGTATGACGTCATCGGGACATATCGAGAACATTCTCGAAACTTAGCACGGACAACAACCTCTTGAACTATAAAATCCTCTCAAGGTCGGTAAGGTAGGAATTTTAAAATCAGAAACAGTTCGGCATATCTACTTTATTAGGCCAGTACGTGCAGATAAAAGTGACAAATTGTTGTAATTAATGCACGTCGCGAAGATATTGCTATTTTCGAGCTCTGCCTTGATCTGACATTCCTCGTGACGAGATTTTCTTGTTGAGATTAAATTTTCAAAGACTATGTCAGACTTAATCATTCGTGATCAATATAGCTTGGAATTTCCGGTGGATTCATTTGTCTACGTCTTGAGACGTAATTAACCGTTCCTGATTAAACATCCGATGAAAGATCGGCCAAATGAACACTCCTGCCAAGAAGATGGAGCGATATGCTCACCTGTATTTTGCAAACGAGCGTATTTCGTGATCCTCTCATTCGTTCTAGGTGCAAAGGTACCTTCCTTTTTCTTCGGAAATTAGCTTTTTTATCAAGATCTGACATGAAGAGAGATAGTTTCATTAGATATTAAGGAAGATAAATATCAAGCTAAATAGTTTGTAAATCACTTTCACATTTTACATTTCGAACACTTTCCCCTATTCCCCGTGTGGAAATAACCCCATTTGGCCCTATTACAAGTCGGGCACTAATCGGGGGCTAGTCAGGTTATTAATTTTGACAAAGTACCCAGTCGGGGACTAATCGGGGACTAGTTGGCTTTTTGTTGTCAAAATTTCAGTTAGGGCCTGGTCAGTGGTTGGTCAAGGGCTAGTCGGGTCTTTTTGTTTACTAATTTGCGTGCAGGTAATCTTCAGGTTCTGGTCGGGAGCAAGTGGGGCTCTGGTCGGGTTATTCTTATGTTTGAGTTTTCGGCGAGGTTTTATCAAATGAGGTAATGTCTGAAAAAGAGTAATGATTTTTTTATCCTAATAAACTAAGAATATATTTAATAATAATTTTACACCGTTTTTTGGAGAAAAGATTTAATAATGTTAAATTCATCTCAAATATACTTAATAAATAATTGTTAAGTTATTAATTTTGTACGAAAATAAACTTTTTATAAAAACAACGATCAAAATCTTCAAAAAGACGTAATCTTATTTTTTTGTAGTATGTTTTAGAAAATTGCTAATTTCTAGGAACATTTATAAATACCCTTGTATGGAATTTTAAGAAAATCCATACTGGAAAAAATACATATAGATGTAGGTGAAAAGTCTGTCAAAATTCATAAAACTCTAAATTTGTACAGATGCTTATTTTTAAATTGATCTGAAAGGTTTGCCAAATGTAAATAAAGTCTAATGCTTCATGTAGTTGAAATTGGAAAGAGAAAAAGTTTTTGATTATTCAGTGAAGAGCAGTATCCTAGTATTAAACTATTAAGCACTGTACAGTTCAGATTTCGCTACCACCTTCATTTGAGTCTTGCGGTTCTAGACTGGTAGCTTTAAAGAAAAATCGCAAGGTCGCGACGTGCCTTCTATCGCTCAACAGTAATTACGCGTCGAGTGTTTAAGACAGCCGTCCACACGTAACGAAGCATAAATTACCTGGAGCAGAGGGTACTGTGACCAACATGGCGATTCCTTCAAAGCGAAGCTCTTCCACTGCTGCCTTCCAGCTAATTTTTTTTTTAAATTAATATTCCACAAATTTTGGGGAGTTTGGTTAATATTCCACGCGGTTGTATTATCATTTGACTTCTACTAGTACCCGATCAGGCCCCGACTAGGATAAGTCGAGTCACCTGACTAGCCCTAGACTAATCTACTGTGACGCTACTGGTCGGGGGCTAGTCAGATGACCCGACTAGTCCCCGACTTCAAGTGGGGTCGAATGGTCGGGAACCAGACTAGTTCCCCATTTGAATTTCTACACGGGTCCCCACTTTGATACATTTTTAAATTCTTCTTTTTTCTCCTGTTTTTAAGTGACTTATTTTTTTATTTTTTCGTCTAAATGAAAACTAAAGTAGTAGAACCAAATAAGAAATTTGTATTTTGTTATTTTTTGTAAAAAAACCTGTGATTATCCTTTTTGGTTTAAAATTCATCTCATTTGGTTAAAAATCATTATACTGAGTTGGAAATTCGTCTCCTTATTATTTTTATTATTTAAAGTTATATAAGGTATTTATAATTTAAAAAAATAAAAAATGTAATAACTCGAATTATAAATCAACTATAATAAATCAGTATAAAATCATATCTAATAAAATAATTAATTCTAAATCTTCCGGGTTTGAAATTCGTTCTTTTTATGTAGAAAATTAATCTTGTTGGTTCAAAATTATCCTTTTCATTGAAAATTCATTTATTTGGTTAAACATTCATCTTTCTGGTTGAATGTCCATTTGTTTGGTTAAAAATCCTATTATTGGGTTGAAAATTTAATGATTTTATTTAAAATTCAACTAAATTGTTGAGAATTCGTATTTTTGTAAAAAATTCTTCTTATATTTCAAAAATTAATCTTCTGGGTAGAAAATTAATCTCCTTGGTTTGAAATGTCTCTCGTTGGTTGAAAATTAATTAAATAGGGCTGGAAATTTTACTATTTGGTTCAAAATTCGTCTTTTTATAGAAGATTAATCTTCTAGTTAAATGATCCTCTTTCTGGCTGAAAATGTCTCTCTTTAGTTCGAGACTCATTTGTCTGGTTAAAATGTTAATTATTTATTTCAAAAATGTACTCTTTTGTTGAAAATTCTCAATTTCCTTCAAAAATTTATCTGCCTTAATTGAAAATTAAAATTCTTTATTGAAAATTCATAT
>NC_046664.1:83611522-83613602 GCF_010883055.1 Belonocnema kinseyi | reverse complement strand
ATTCTTCCTTTCCCCTCTGTCTTTTTATTTCCAGCATCTTCTCATGTTCTTTTTTCCTCCTGTTATACTCCTCCTTCTCCATTTCCCCTCTTCTCCATTTGCACACACATTCTTTTATTCTCTCTTTACTCTCCCAGCATTCCTCGCCCCACCAGCCTCTCTTTCCCCCTACACTTTCTTCATTAGTACCCAGCTCATCCTTTACCTTTTCAATGGACCCCTTCAACCTTTCAACTAACGAGTCTATTCCCTCCTGTTTTTCATACCTAACCTTCTCCTTTTCCATCTTTTGTTTAAACTCGTTTAATTTATCTACCCCCCAGATTCCCATTTTCGTGTTTCGTTCGTACCCTTTTTCCTTTTTCCCTCTGTCGCGCTTACTGACGCCTCTTCTTAGTCTAACTATGACCGGGAAGTGCTCGGACCCTATCTCTTTCCCTACATTCATACTCCCTATCATATGCCGCATTCTTTCTTCAGCCAGGATATAGTCTATTACAGTTGCTCCCTTTCCTATGAATGTGATCTCCCCTTCCTCATCTCCTTTCATATTGCCATTGCATATAAACCATCCTGTTTCTCCCATCATGTCTAGTAACTTCCTCCCCTCCCTGTCCGTCTCTCTATGTTTGGAGTTTCTTATAAATGCTTCTTTTTCTTCATCCCATAACCCTCCCCCTTGTTCGCCGGTCCATGCATTTAAGTCCCCCCCTATTAAAACCAATTCTTCCTTCTTTTCCTCCATCCACCTCCTTATTACTCTCCAGCCTTCCTCTTCCCCTCTTCTTCTGTATACAAACACCACTGCTATTTCTACATTCCCAATTATAATTTTTCTTATCATTGTTCCATCCTTTTCTTCCATGTTCCCATCTTTTCTCCCTTTTACTGCTAATACTTTTTTCACCCCTGACACCATGCCGCCCATCCCTCTCCCTTTAACGTGTTCCTTTCTTGCTTCTTGCATTGTCCACACATAACCTTTCGGCGACATCTTTTTTATTCCCTTCCAGTCCTTCTCATCTGCCCAAGTTTCACTCACCATAATCACATCTCACTTTTCTAACTCCTCCCAGAATCCTTTGTTCTTGTTCTTCAAACCTGACACATTCCAGAAAGCTATTTTCACGTTTCTCTCTTCCCCTCCCTCTTCTTTCCTCTTTACTTTGTTCCCCTTTGCCGCTTGGAAGCCCCTCTGATTTATTTCTAGCCCCTTTTTCGTCTCCCTTCCCCCTACCCTTCTCAAGACTTTTTCCTTTTTTCCTTAATTCTTCTAATTCTTCATCCCAGCACCATTCCTCCCCATTTATCCATAACCTGTCTCTCCCTATCCATACCATATGGCCCTTTTTCCTCTCTACCCAAGCCCTCTGCTCTATTTGCCATCTTCTTTTCCTTTCCCTCCATGTCAGATCTTCTTTAATTCTTTCCATTCTTCCTCTCAATAATTTTTTTCTCTCCATAATTTTCTTTTTCTCCTCCTCACTCCCCACTTTTACTAGAAACATTCCTTCTTTTCCTTCTTTTGACCCTCCTATTCTCTTGACTCCTTCTATCCTTACCTGCACTCTAATATCTCGAAAAAGATTTGTTATTTCTACTTCTCCTGTTTCACTCTCCACTTTTAATTTCTTGACTACTATGTTATTTTTCCTCTTTGCCCTTTCTTCTTCTTCTAATCTTCTTTCGATCTCACTGAGTCTTTTCTTCAATCTTTCATTCTCACTTCGGACGTTCTTTTCATTCCCTTGAACTATTTCCTCATTTTCTGTTTTTTCCCCCATATGCTCATTCCTAATTTCTAGACTGGATACCCGCTCTTCCAACTGCTTTATTTATCTAGATCTCTGTTCGTCAACCTCTCTCTGTCTATTCTCAATGCTCTCTAGCTTACCCCAAACCTTGTCTTTCTCCTTCTTCCAACGTTTATCCCATTCTTCCCATTTTTCTCTGACCTTTTTCACTTCCCCCCTTACATCGGTTCCATTTTACGAATTTAAAAAATTAATTTAATAATTGACTTTTCTTATAAAAACGTATATTTTTATCCAAGAATATGAATTCTCAACCCTGAAGAAAA
>NC_046664.1:83540778-83611422 GCF_010883055.1 Belonocnema kinseyi | reverse complement strand
GCAGGGGCAGATGTGCCATGAACTGAGTCCAATTCATTTTTTATCTCATATGGAGTTAAACCCTTTAAATGAAAATGTTTGATTACCGCTCGGAACTCGTTTCTTTCCATTTTTCTTAACGAACAATTTTTTTTTCAATTGGTTATAAAAACACGTAAACTCAGAAGATGTGGACTGTGACTGCACCATATATGTAGTCGGGATTGGTGCTGACTGAAAACAGATGATTTGGAGCGATTCGCGCGCCATCTGTTGGTCATTCTAAGGACTTATTGAACTACCCTCGTATATGATGGTCAAAGGGTTGACGGAACCAGAATATCTGCCAAAAATAAAAAAGGAAGAAAAATGGAGTAGGGTTGTACAGTTCAGAATGGGAGAAGGAGTGAGAGCATGCAGATATTGGATGAATGAAGAGGAGAATTTATGCAGAGTATGTGGATACGAAATGGAGTCATGGGCACATGTATTAGAGAGATGTACAGGAGAAGATGAGGGACAGTTGAGTGTGGATGAGTGTGTAAGATGAATCTTGGATGGTAGTGGACAGGGAGTGATGTGGATAAAGAAATTGGATGAAGTAAGGGAAAGCAAGGGAGTAGGGCAGAGCCAAAAGGGTGAACCTGAAAAGGGACAGAAAAAAAAACGAAAATTGTTTTCAATATCGTGGAAAATGCATTTTTTTATGGTAAGAGGAAACGGAAGCCCTGGAAGCTCGCTCATTTTAGGAATTAATATCACTACTGTTACTATTGTTTATCCTACGTAATGCGAAAGAGTAGAATATAAGTAGTAGTTAAGTTAGACTAAGGATGGAATTGTAAATATATGTACAGGGAGCGGTGGCCCGTAAAAGGGAGAGATTAAATACATACATACATTTATTTATTTAAAAATCCTAATATTGAGTTAAAGGTTTAATTATTTAATTCAATTATTAAACAACAACATAAAGAAAATTAATTTTTTTGATCGAAAATTCCCTTTTTTTAGTTAAAATTTTCACTATTCGGTTAAAAATTTATCTACCTTAACTGAGAGAGCAACTATTTTATCTAAGATTCATATTTTGGTTGAAAATTCGTCTTTTTATATCGAAAATTGATGTTTTGGGTAAAAAAATAATCTCGTTTGTTGAAAATCACCTTTTTGGTTGAAAATTTATCTTTTTGGTGGAAAATTCAACTATATTTTCGAAAATTCGTCTTACAGAAAATTAATCTTCTTGGCTGAACATTCATCTTTTCGGTTAAAAATTCGTTTGTTTGGTTTCAAATTCTAATATTAGGTTTCGAATTTAATTATTTCATTTAAAATTTAACTATTCAGTTGAAAATTCGTCTTTTCAATAAAAAATTAGTTTTCTAGGCATATAAAAAATTAATCTTTGTGGTTGAAAATACCTCTTTTTGGTTGAAATCTCAACTATGAGGTTCAAAATTTATCTGCCTCAATGGAAAATTCATTTTATGGTTGAAAATTCGTCTCTTGATATCTAATTTCATCTTTTGGATAGAAAATTAATCTTTTAGGTTGAAAAATTATCTTTTTGTTGAAAATGCAACTATTTGGTTAAAAATTGAGGTATTTCATTAAAAATTCAATTATATTATTGAGAATTTGTCTCTTTAATAAAAAATTCTTCTTAGATATCAAAAATTAATCTTCTAGTCAGAAAATTAATTGGTGGGTTGAATAGTCTTATTTTTGCCTAAAAATGAATTTTACTGTTTAAAAATTTTTCTTTTTGCTTAAAAATCCACCCTTTTGGTATAAAATTCATCTGTCTTGATTGAGAGTTCAACAATTTTGTTCAAAGTTTACATTCAAGTTAAAAAATTGTCCTTTATATAGAAAATTTAGCTTCTAGGTGGAAACTTCATTTTTTTGGTTGAAAATTATCTTTTTGGTTAGAAATGCATTTTTTGAGTAAAAATTAAACTATTTAGTTGAAAATTTGTCTTTTTTTTAACTAATATTGGTGACTTGAAAAAATCTAATCTCCTTGGTTCGAAATTCCACTTTTTAGTTGAAAATTCATTCATCTTTTTATACTGAAAATTAATCTTTTGTTTTATTTAAAATTTTATTAATTGATTAAACAGTCGTCTTTTTAATAGAAAATTATTCTTTCATGCACGGAGAAAATTAATCTTCTTAGTTGTAAATACAAGTATTCGGTTAAAAATTCTTCTTCTTTGATTGATAATTCAAATATTCTGGTATATATTTATAGTTTGGCTGAGAATTCTTCTTTTTATATTAAAAATAATTTTTTAACACTTAAAATTAATCTTGCTGGTGTGGAAAATTTAAATTTTTTGTTAAAAATTTATTTGCCTTCATTAAAAATTCAACTATTTTCTTAAATTTTGTTTTGTTTTAAATTAGTCCTTTTATAGCGAAAGTTGATCTTTTGGGTAGAAAAATAACCTTTTTGTTTGAAAATTTATCTCTTCAGTTCAAAATTCAACTATTTGTTAGAAAAATCGTCTTCTTATAGATAATTATTCATCTTGATTGAACATTCATCTTTTTGGTTTGAAATTATTTATTTGGTTCCAAATTTTAATATTGGGCTGAAAATTGATCTTTTTTTTAAATTCAATTATTATTTTATTGGTTGAAAATCATCTTTTTGTTTGAAAATTAATCTTTTTATAGAAAATGAATCTTATAGTTGAATATTCCTCTTTATGATTGTATGTTCATTTGTTTGGCTGAAAATCCTAATAGTGGGTTGAAAATGTAATTATTTTATTGAAAATTTAACTATTTGGTTTTAAAACTCGTATTTTGAATATAAAGTTATTTTTGGTGTTGTAAAATCTCTCTTTTTGTTTTAAAATTTAACTTTTCGGTTAAAAATGCATCTTTCTTGATTATGAGTTCAACTATTTTGTTCTTGATTTAAAATTCATTTTTTGTTGTTGTTAGAAATGTAATTATTCGATTGAAATTTAAATATTTCGTTGAAAATTCGTCTTTTTAATTGAAAATTCATCTTCCAGGCAGGTAGACAATTAATCTCCTCTCTTTGGTTGAAAATCAATATTTTAGTTAAAAATTCGTCTTTTTATATCGAAAATTATTAATCTTTTGACTAGAAAATTCATGTGTTCAATGAAAAACATAGCTATTTTTTTTAATCTTTTTACTGAAACTGTAACTATTTGATTTTGGACTGAAAATTCATCTTTCTTAAAAATCAATTTTTTTTCAAAATTCGTCTCTTTTGATAAAAAGATCAAATATTTGTTAGAATTTTTTTGTAATGTAACTATGCAGTTGAAAAGTCATTTTATTTTGTTGGAAGTCATCATTTTGCAGAAAATTTAACTCCTCAGACTGATTATTAAACTGTCTTCTAACAAATTTAGCTTTTTGGTCTGAAAATTCAACTATTCGGTTGAAAATTCAATTTTTTCTGCTGTTGAAATTTTTATGAAAATTCATTTTCTTTGTTAATACATTGTTACCTGGAAAGTTACATATTTTATTTTTGGTTGAAAATTAATTTTAAAAGTACTCTTTTAAAAGTACTCTATATTCTTTAAAAAAATTATTTTTATTTCTTTTGTTATTATTTTGTTTTTTTTCAAATGGTGTTAAATAAAAGAAAAATGTTGTTAGGCTGCTGGTAATATTTTTTTAATATGATAAAAATAATAATAATAATAATAATAATAATAAAAGACGACCGGAAAAAAGAAGTAATGGGATTTAGAAGTTTCCTTTTTCCCCTTTCTTATTTTATTATTTAATAAATAATTAAAATAAGACTTAATGGGATGTCATAGTTGACATTTCAGAAAATCATATCAAAATCACACCTGCTTTCTCAGGAATTTTAATGTCAGCGACTTTCGAATCGCATCGGATATTTTACGAGCCCGTAAACCACAAAACGTGGCGATCAATCGTCAGCACGATATTTTATGACTGATCCCAAACCTAAACTTAATAGGAAATACTTGATGGAAAAATTGTAATTTTTTCATAAGAAGTCGAGAACTTAAAAATGAGTAAGTCCTACTGAAGTAAAAAATGGATAGTGGCCTTAAAAATCATAATTTAGTTGTTAAAAAGATGCGTTTGGTCCTTCGAGCCCGCTCCTCAGCAGATTGTAGATTATTATCTGTTAAAGACGTGTTTTGTATAAATAAAAAATTTTATATAAAAAAATTAATTCTTATGTTAGTACTTAACTCAGAATTTTACAAATGTAAATATGGTCCTGATTTTGTATTATACAATTAAAATTATAAAGTACAATTAAATCTAATAATTAAAAACGAAGTTGGCTTGAGCGTATGAAAAGTCAACTTTTTATATCTTTTCTGTTTTTATTACCTAATTATAAAATTAATATATATGCCTCAATTGGAAATATTATAAAATATAATCAATAATTATAAATAAAAATTAATTTGAATTTTTCACTTCCAATTCTCAGTATTGGAGTGATGGAATTCTGAGTTCATATTTTTGAAATGAGCCTATATTGAAGATTTATTAGAAAATCCTTCAATTTTGAATGTGTATGATATAAAAATGATGCTATTTTGATTGTTTTTAATAGTTTAATTTTGAAAAGGTTGTGTATGCAAAGCCGGTATCGGTAAAAAAAATTACCGGTACGGACAATTTTTTTACCGCTTTTTTTAAAAAGCACATTTTAAGGATATAGCTTTAGAGTGCGCAAAGGTGATATTAAAAAATTATTTTTTCCTAAATGTGTTTACTGCTACTGTTCGATCCTCAATATCGGCTATCTTGCTAGTTTGTGTTACAAGACACAGGGGTGCTTTCAAATCCCCCTCCCCATGAGATGTTGAAGAAAAGTTATAAAAATTTGAATTCCATGAATTCCTTGGATTCCGTGAATTCCACGAATTCTGTGAATTCCCTAAAGATGGAGTCTACATGCAAGCTTAAATTCTTAAATCCAACGCACCCCCACGGTGCGTTGGTAAAGGGGTAGTAGCGCGACCTTAAATTATTTCTTTAACCGGTACCTTCCCGCCCCACATGACGTTGTAAAAGGGGTAGGGGTGCGACCTTTTATTATTTCTGTGACCAATCACAGGGGTGCTGTCCTCCCCCACGTGGCGTTGAATAAGAGGTAGGGGTGCGACCTTAAATTATTTCTTTGACCAGTCACAGGGGTGCATTTTCGCCCCCCCCCCCCCCCACAAGACGTTAATAGTAATTCTTGATTCAAAAATTGACGATAAAATGTGATTTATCATAGAACGTATGTATTTAAACATATAGTATACATACATACATACATAGAACAATGCCGGCGCCGGCAACTAACAATGTTGCCGGCGCCGGCAGGCTAGCCACTACGTTCCTTGAATTGCATGAATTCCTTGAATGCCATGAATTCATTGAATTGCATGAATTCCTTGAATGTCAGGAATTCATTGAATTGCATGAATTCCTTGAATTCATTGTCTTCCATGAATTGCATGAATTCCTTGAATTCATTGAATTTCATGAATTCCTTTAATTCATGGAATTGCATGAATTCCTTGAATTGCAGAAATTTCATGAATTCCCGGAATTTCATTAATTCTACAAACTCCATGGATATGCTCGATTTTCTGCTACCTTGCTAGAAATATTCTTTCTGAAAAAACCGGTTAAAAAAATTTTCGGTACCGGTAATTTTTTTTACCGGCACCGAGAATTTTTTTTCCGGTACTAACAATTTTTTATTACCGGTACCAACAGTGTATACATTTCGGTTGGAAAACTTAAAATTTTTTATTTATTTAACTCTTGAATGTTAAAAATATATAAATAATCATTATTAAACTTTTTTGATTTTGTGGATCAGAAGACAAGTTCTAAATTCTAGATATTTCAAATTGAAGAAATTTTGAAAGGCAAATAATTTTTTATAATTTTTTCTTGATGATAAAATTAAAAACTTGCATAACTTTTACTTTATAAAATTAAAAAATATTTAATTTTCAAGATTTCCAATTAAAAGTTCTACAATTTTAAATAGTTACGATTGAAAACTCTTTAATTTTAAAGATCAGTAAATAAAGATACTTTTCGATGGGTTTTGAGATCAAAAGTTTTTTATTTTCTGGATTTTTCAAATTTAACAAATTTTGAAATGTAAATGATTTTTTTATAAATTTTTCTTAATAGTAACATTTAAAACTTGGATGATTTTTAATGTTTATAATAAAAAATTAAAAACGAATTAATTTTAAAGATTTCCAATTCAAATTTTAAATGGATAAAATTGAAAACTATTTAAGAAATGATAATGAAAAATTAATTGAATTGGATGATTTTGAAAATAAAAAGATAAGTTCTTAATTTTGAATCTTCCACATTAAAGAAAATTTGAAAGTCAATCATCAAAATTTCACAGTTTTAAAGTTTATCCTAAAAATTTGCATAATTTTTTAATGTCAATATTTTAAAATTGTAACTTCTTCAATTTTTAATATTTACAATAAAAAGGTATAAAATTTTAGAAACGAAAATATAAAATTTCAATAGTAAATTTTCTAAATTTATTTAATTCTTAGTTTCAATCGTCAGGATTACACAATTTTCACTTTTAAAACTTACAACTTTGATAAAAAAAAATTAATTAATTTTGATGATTTTCAGAATAAAAAAATAAGTTCTTAATTTTAAATCTTCCAAATTAAAGATTTGAATCGTCAGAGTGACACAATTTTGACTTCTAAAACTTACAACTTGCATAATTTCCAATCGTAATTTTTCAAAATTAAAAGCTCTTCAATTTTATGTATTTACTTATAGATATTATTTATTTGTAAAGCAATGAATAAATTATTTTTAATGATATATAAATTAAAATGATTAAATTGAAAGGATTTGGACGATTTTAAAGAGAAATTTTAACGATTTACAATTTCAAATTCTTTAATTTTATATAGTTGAAACTCAAGATTCTACAATGTTTAATGTGCAAAAAATAAAGTAATAAGATTTGAAATATTTTCTTTTGCAATAGTTCAACTTTTTAGATTTGAAATTTATTGAATTTCGTATGTTTTCAATGGCAAATCTTGTAATAGTGAACCGCAAAAATGAGAGCCTTAATTTATTTTTTCGATATTTGTATAATTTTTCATAGTTCTAACTGTGGCTGTTGAATCGAAAAACAGAGTTTTTTTATTATTCATTGGAGCTTCAATGTGGGCAAAATGAATAAGTTTAATATTTATACAAAGGACAATATTTGATTTTTAATAGTTCCCATAACTAATAATAGCGACGTTTTTATATTCAATCTAATTTTTCATATCAAAAGTTAAACTAAACTAAATTAAACAATATTGTTCAGAAAAGCCTTTGAAAAGGCTTAGAAAATTACTGGTTAATAATTTTTATAAATAATAATTAATTATCCAATATCTTATCAGCAACATAGGTGATAACAAGTTTTTCGTTATGCACTTTTAAATAAATCAGAATTTTTGATTCCGAATTTTTCATCGATCGCAAAAACGTGACTCCCAGCGTGATATTTCGGCAATGTAAAGTACAGCAGGCACACCTGGTGTCCTACCGGTTCGCCAAAAACCAGCTGCCTTAAATACCAAGCGTCATTGGATTACATTTTGTTCGCGAAGTCCTAACGACATTGACAGTGAAATGATTTAATATTCTTGTTAAAACATAGCGACAATTTATTTTCGAGCTGAAAATTGAGATAGATTGAATATTTGTCCATTTTCATGATAGATAGTAATCCTGACAACAAAAAAGGAGCAATAAAGTTTTTTTTATTCGTGGTTATTGGTCTTAAGCTTTACAGCTTCAAGGTCTTCAGTTTTACAGCTTAAAGGTCTTAAAATTTACAGTTTAAAGGTCTTTAGATTTCCAGCCTAAAGGTCTTCAGATCTGCTGCTTAAAGGTGTTGAGCTTTACAGTCTAAAGGTCTTCAACTTAACAGCTCCAAGGTCTTCAGATTTACAGCTTAAATTTCTTCATATTTGCAGCTTAAAATTCTTTAGATTTGCAGCTTAAGGTTCTTTAACTTTACAGCTTAAAAGTCTTCATGTTTACGGCTTAAAGGTCTTCAACTTTAAAGCTTAAATGTGTTCAGAGTTACAGCTTAAAGGTTTTCAACTTTACAGCTTAAAGGTTTTAAGCTTTACAGCCTAAAGGTCTTCAGCTTAACAGCTTTATGGTCTTAATTTTTACAGTTTAACCGTCTTCAGATTTACAGCTTAAGTGTCTTCAAATTTATAGCTTAAAGGACTTTGAACACATAGCTTAAAAGTCTTCAACTTTACCGCTTAAATCATCAGAATTGTAAGGATTAAAAAAAAGAAATATTTGTTTCTAATCATTATCGGTTGATATTGAGCAATGCAATTGACTTCTAGGGTAAACATTAATATACATTAAGGATTTCCAAACAAGACAGGTTTTTAGTCAGTAAACATAAAAAAATTGATCAAAAATGTTGAATTTTTAAAGTAAAAGCATGATCTTTCAACACAATAGTTGAATGTTTAATCAAATAGTTTAGTTTTAAATTTAAAAAAAAAAATAACTTTTGAACCAAGAAAATTAATTTTCTACTGAAAAAGATGAATTTTCAACAGAATAAAAACGAAAAATGTAATAGTTGAAATTTTAACAAAATTTAATTGAAAACCAAAAACTCTGGAATGAAACTAAAACAAAATGCGAAATTTAAAAAAATAGTTAAATTTTCAAACAAATTGATAAATTTTTGAGTCGAAGTGATTTTTCTAAAAAGCAATTGAATTCTTAACCCGAAAATGTAATTTTGTGACCCGAAAATTTGATTTTTAATCAAAACAGATCAATGTTTCACAGGACAGTTGCATTTTTTTAATTGTTGAATTTTTAAGCGAAAAAGACGATTTTTCTATAAAAACAGTTGAATTTTCAACCTGGGAATTTAAGTTAGATATACAACTTCATTTAGAACCAGTTCTTTAAAATTTTCACAAAATAATTAAATATTTAATATAAGAAAAATTATTCAATGAAAACAAAATTTGCAATCAACCAACAAAAGCGTCTTTTCTGCAAAATACTTGAGTTTTAAGCAAAAAAATATTTTTTCCACAAAAAAGATTAACTTTTATCAAAATACAATCATTCGCATCCAAAAATTTGAGTTTTATACCAAATTGAGAAATTTTTGTGCAAAAAATACGTGTTTTCTTGAAAAAAATTGAATTCTCGACCTAAAACTGTAAATTGAAAAAAAAATTAATTTTTAATAAATCAGATTAGTTTTTTATCAAAAAGTAGCATTTTTAACAAAAAGGGTGAAATCTCTATAGAAAGAGATGAATTTTTAAACAGAAAAGATTAATGTTCCACAAAATCGTTGAATTTTTCGTTCGAAAAAATTGTGAGACAAGAAAAAAAAAGTCAATCGAATTATAACATTTACAAGTCGGACAGACGAATTTTCAACAAAACACTTAAATTTTTAAAACAGAAACATAACTTCAACAAAATTGTTTGAATTTTCAATAAAGAATGTAATTTTGAAGCAAATACTAAAATTTTTTAACCCACAAAAGTGCATTCTTGACCATAAAATAAATAGTGAAATTTTCAACTAAAAATAATTAACGTTAAAAAAAATTGAATTTTATTAAATAGGTTTGAATTTAGGTATAAAGAAATTTAATAAACAACAAAAATTAAAGAATAATTAAAAATCTAATTAAAACATGAAATGAATCAATATTATAAATCGATATAGAAATGATATATGTTATTGCTATTTAAATAATAAAAAGTTTTCTTCTATGTTGCAGGTATGTACTTCGCCAATTCTGCCTGCAAAAATAAGCAAGTATCTGTATTAAATTAATTAATTCTGCAAAACAGAATATTTAATTTCTAAAATGGTTTTTCTTAACGATTTTCTACTTTTGAAGGCCGAAAAATTATTTGGTTCAATGTTTAATTATTTTCGTAACAAATGGAATTGATTTGTTAAAAATTAATTAATTTGGTTAAAAACTCTAATTTTTTGTAAAAAATTTAACTATTTGGTTCAAAATTAAGTTTTTTATTAAAACCTAAATTTTTTCAGCGAAAACTCGTCTCCCCGACTTGACAATTGGGACTGCTTTAATAAAAAATTCAACTTGATGAATAAAAAACTTTTTATTTAATTATATTTTTTGGTGAAAAATTTATCTGTTTGGTTGAAAATTTAATTATTCCGCCAAAAATTAGTTTATGTTTTTCATTTTTTGCAACTGTATATGTAATTTCTCGATGTCTTGTAAAATTCATTTTTCTCAGGTGAAAATGCAATTATTTGTTTAAAAATTCATCAGATTTTATGAGAATGTTAAAAATATTGGCCTATTAATGAAACTATTAATGAAACCTTTTTGTTGTGATATTAAGATAATACCTCTAATTATTTGAGAACAAAATTAGCTCTCATTAGATATTGCTTTAAACAATATTATTTTTAAAGTAACTCAAAGCCTTTTAGAAAACTGAATTTCGCAATTGTGTCAGCCGGTCTCTGAATTTTAATTTCCCGTGAATAATAGTTCTTGTTAAAGTTTAATTGTAAAGAAAAATTGAAAAATAAATTTTATTGATAAAAAAAGCTTTTTGATAAAAAATATCAATTACAGAAAATGTGGGCTAAGAAGAGAAGCATTTTTTTCGGTCTTAATTTATCTAGTTTCTAAAGGTTATTTTTTTAAAAGAAAATTAAAAAAAGGCTTGAAATCAAAAATATTTCATGTAACCTTCTTAGTTACTTATTTTGTTAAAAATAATGAATAAATAAATATTTTACTTTTAGTTACTCACTTAAAAGTTTAGGCTAATTTTTAACTGGATTATTATGGCACAGAGACTTCTTTTGGACATTTTCTGGAAGTAATAAATTATTTCACAACTTTTATAAATCTACCTTATTTACATTCTATTTAAAGTTAGGGAATTTAATTTTATATAATATTGCCTGAATGAAATAGAAGTGCATTTAATATAAATTTATGGGATCGTAAGAAGACAATATAGGTAAATAAATAGCCTCATTAAAAATTACTTGGATTTCTAAAACCATTTCAATAAAATTCCCATCTTACGGCACTAACTTAACCATTTTCATTTTCTTACAACAGTAAATTTACTGTTTATCCAAGGCTGGGAAAGTGTTAAGTGATTTTATTCGTTTTAATTCTTTAATAACACTCTCTCAAGATCATTAGTGACTCTGAGACTATCTCTAAGAGGGCAGATTTCTTGAAGAAAACTTTCCTCTCTCCTTTTGCTTTACTTCGACTTTATAAGCAACATCGAATGTTTCCATGAGAGCCAAAGAACCGGAATTTCAGTATAAGTACCCTTATCACGCGCTCATCAAATTCAGGCTGCCACTCGCAGACGAAGCCTTTTTGCCGGATGAACTGAAGGAGAGCCTTTCGTCTCTTATCCACTCCTCTTCTTATATCTCATTTAATATTTTATCCCCTTTCCACTCTATCAGAAATAAAATCTATAGGAGCTATTACGTGGATTTTCAAGCTTCATAGTCAATCGCTAAATTTTTTAAAAGTGGTTTGAAGCATTGAAAAATAGTTGAAAACCACATTACTTTTTTTTATAAACTTTAAATAGGAAATCACATCAGAATCTACAATCATTTCCCTATTCCAATACTTTCATTTTTTAAAGAAGTTTAATTTTTTCGGTTTCACTTTCCTTACTTTCCTAGGAAACACTCTCTTTCCTCTACTTTAACCCCTATTTTCTCACTTAATCACTTTCCACATCCCTTCTCTTCACTTCCTATGCTCTAATTTCATCACTCTTCTTATACTTCATATCCTCCTATCTCTTATTTCCTTTTTGCACACTTCAACCTTAGCTTTCCCTTACTTCTCCAACTTCTTCCTCATCTACTCCTTTAACTTCTTATCAGATAATTTTAAGTGACCCTACTTTATCAGCCAACACTCTCTTTGCTTTACTTTCTCCTCTAATTTTTTCACTCCCTTTCCACACCCCCTTTACTTCTCCTTACTTCTCAGGCCTAATTTCATCTTGCTTCCTCTACCACATTTCCTCCTATTTCCTTTTTGCACATTTCAGCCTTAGCTTACCCTCACTTCTCTAACTTCTTTCTCATCAACTCCTTCGAATTCATCTTAATCTACTCCTCCAACTTCTTTCTCATCTAATATTCACTCTCCTTACTTTTTCAGCCAAAACTCCCTTTTCTCTACGTTGTCCTATACTTTCTCATGTACTCCTCTTCCACATTCCACGCTTCCCCTTACTTCCCAGACCCTAATTTCATCTCTCTTCCTCTATCTCATTTTCTCTTTTCTCAGTTCTTGTGGTTCCCCTCCACACACTTTCCCCACTTCTCCTCTCATAATCTGATCCATTTCTTGTCATTGCTATACCCTTATTTCGGCTAGGTTCCCTTAACTCACTTCCCTTCGTTCGCATCACGTTTCCTAGGCCCCCCGCCTAATGCCGATACTTCTCCTACTTCCCCTATTTTTAATTTCTCCACTATACCAACCCTTATTTCTGAATACATCCTTCAATTCCCATTAAATTCCACTTCTGTAATTTTCCCTTACTTCTCCTCCCATAATCTCCTCCATTTCTTTAATTTCTATACTTTTCGCTAGGTTTTCTTACTTCCCATCCCCTAGTTTGCCGCACGTTTCCTGCGTCTCCTCCCACATTTTCAATACTTATTTTACTTTCCCTCTTCTTGATTCTTCCATTTATTTCTCTCCACTCCACCTACTGCATATACCTTCACTTATTCTACTCCTCCTTCCTACTTTCCCCTTATTTTCCCTACTTCCACTCCCCTCATTTACTGTAATTTTCCCTACTATATCTGACCTCAAATCCGCTATTACCGCTAACTCCGCTTCCTTCATTTCCTTTCTCTTCACTTCCACTCATTTCCTCTGCTATTTTTTAACAAAAAATATCGGCCATAAAAATAAGTTAAAACATTAGTTTTTAAGGTTTTGAAGCCCCGGTCAGAAACCTTCAAGGGGAAATGATAGTAGGAGAATTAAAGGAAAAGTAAAAGAGAAGTATGAGAAGTAGAGGAGGATTAGTATAGTAGTGAGGGGAAGACTAGTTGGGTAGTGGAGGTGAGTAGGGAAGTGGAAGTCAGGGCGGAAGATTGGAAATACGGGAGAGGCAGTGTTAGTTAAGAAATTTTAAAGAGAGGAATGTAGAGAAGAAAAATAAAGGCAAGGGAGGGAA
The DNA here is from genome assembly GCF_010883055.1 of Belonocnema kinseyi. NCBI lineage: Eukaryota > Metazoa > Arthropoda > Insecta > Hymenoptera > Cynipidae > Belonocnema > Belonocnema kinseyi. The sequence goes on along the minus strand of NC_046664.1, from coordinate 83,598,144 downwards.
AATAAGAAGAGGAGAAGTAGGAGAAATTAAGATAGGAAAAGTGGGTCAAGTGATAAGTAATTATGCGAATAAGAGAAATAAAAGAAGTGTGGTCGGGAAAGTGAGGAAAAATTATGTAGCCGAATTACGTGAAGTGACTGGAAGTGAGGGAAAGTAGGAGAAATGTTTGGAAATGACGGTGAGTGTTACGGTTGAGTGCGAGAGGGGAAGTGGTGGTTAGGGGACGGAAATAGGTTAAATTGAACGTTAGCTAAGGAAGTGTGGGAAGGGGGAAATAGTGAAGAAAGTAGTTAAGGAAGAGTGGCCAAGCGAAGTGTGAAATTATGGAAGGGGGAGGAGAATAATTCAGGAGGAGTATGAAAGAAAAATTATTAGAGGAGGAGATTTGAGCGACTTAGTAATCCTCCTGACTTCGAACCCCTTTTTGAAAGCGGACATCGCTTACTTTGACTATTTTTTTTCCTATTTCACTACAAAAATTCTCCTTTCCCTTATTTTAAGAAAGTTGAAAAATTTTGCGCTTCCGCCTTAAATTTATGTAATTTCAAACGATTAAAAGCTATTTAATAATGCACGCTTGGAGAATTAAGAATTAATTCTGGTTTTCAATTCAATATTGCACACTTTGGTGCTTTTTAGACAATAATAAATAACTTCGTTATGTACCACGCCCAATATCATTTCGCAGAGTGTAAGGATTTATTTAATGGTCCTGTGTTGAGCCCGTGAAAAATCGAAAAATTATTCTCTGAAATTTTGCCAAAATGAGTCGAACAAGGAAGAAGAAGCTGGTGGATTCTCAACACTGTCAACAGTGATAAATCTTGCACGCAGAAGCATTTCATGTTTTATAGAGACAAGAGCGAAATAAAAAAGTTCCGTTTGCGGCGAATAAATAACTCCTTTATAGTATATAAATATGCAAAAGAGTGTGAATATATACAAAGTGGAAAACGTGTTTCTCGATACAGATACTTTGTACAATATTGAGTTTAAGGTGAATGTCCGAATTATGCCGATCGCTTAATCTACTTACGATCTGAATTTCAAATTAATTTCAGGAAACACTTCAGAATTTTAATTGAACGCTTACTGATGTGTTCTACATTTTTTTGTCGAATAGTATGTTTTATAAGGTCCCAAAAAACCCATAAGTAAAAAAATGGATTTTTCGCGATTTTGGCGACAATTATGTTTTTCTTTGCAATATTTTAAATGCAAGTCTTCCTAATGTGAAAAAAATTCTTTTGTACTCAAAATTGCATGTTTAAATAAATTCTTCAAATAATTTATCATTGTTTTTAGCAAATTTTTACACCGTACACAGTTGGAAAGTCAATAATGGACTATTATTGTTAATAATAGCCTCTTAGAATAATGCTACAAAATTGCACTTTCTTCACAAATTTTCTACTTTTTGTCAGATTTTCAATTAGAGTGAGGTAAATAATTTATTTGTGTTTACAAAATTGTTGTTTAAACAATCTATTATCATTATTATTGATGCTCTTTTAGAATAATTCTAGACAATTGAAGTTTTTTCAAAAATGTTCCACTTTTTGTCCGATTTTCATTCGGATTAAGGTGATAATTAATGTTAACGTTCATGCTTTAAACAATATATTATTATTGTTAAAAATGTTTCCTTAGAATAATGTTAGCAAATTGCAGTCTTTTTGAATTCTCAACTTTTTTCAATTTTCGATTAGAGTGAGGTAAATAATTAATTCAAGTTACCAAATTTATTGTTCAAGCAATTTATTATTATTGTTAAAAATATTTAATTCCAAGAAAATGTGTTGTATGAGAATGTATTATTCAACTGGTTAGTTAAAATTAATCTTATTGGTGGAAAATTAAGCTGTTCTATTCAAAAATTACTTTTTTTGTATGAAAATAAATTTTGTTAACTGAAAATTTAAATACCCCATTTTTGGATGAAAATTTATCTTCTTTAGTTAAAACTTCAACTATCTGGTTAAAAATTTAATTTTTTTGTAAAAAATTAAGTATTTTATTGAAAATGCCAATATTTAGTTTAAAAGTCATGTTGCTTGGTCAATAATTTAATTGCTTTTTTTTTAATTTATCTTTTTCTATGCAAATCTCAAATACTTAGTTGAAAATTGATTTGATAGAAAATTTCATTATCTGTATAAAATTTCAATAATTTGTTACAAATTTAACTCTTTCATAGAAAATTCAAATGCTTTGTGGGGAATTTGTCTCTTGGCCTTGATAATTCAACGATTCGTTGTTGGAAGCTTGTCTCTTTTGGTTGAATTCATATTATACTTTTGGTTAAGAATTTAAGTCTTCTGGTTAAAAAATAAGCTGCTTGCTTAAAAAATGAATTAATCTGTTAAAAAAATTTTTTGTTGCGTTTAAAACTTTATCTAATTTATTAAAAACTTGTTCCTGAAAATTAATTTAAAGCAAATTAATTAATTTATTTTTTTGCTGTGTTGTTTGAGAAACTCTTACTGAGTAGTTTGGTAAATGATTGTAAGAAGTGTCTTATTCTCCAACTGTACCTGAAACTTTTACTAATTTCCTTGTTTTTAATAATTTTTTTAACAACTGGATTGTAATCTTTTAAAACGATGTTAGAAAAGGATTACAAAAGAGGATTTGAGTTTACACAACCAATTTTATTTGACAAACTTTTACTGAGTAGTTTGGTCAATGACTTATCGTCAGCTGCACCTGAAATTGTTACCAGTTTTCTTGTTTTTAGTAAATTCTTCAACTATATTTTAATACTTGAAAATTATTTTGCGAAGTTATTGCACAAATCTTCTGAAATCTAATATTTAGTAGAACCTTAAATCCTCTTTTGGCATAATGTTTCAACATCATGTTCAAGAATTAAAATATAACTGTTGAAAAAGTAAAATGAAAGAAAAAAAGTAGTAAAAGTTTCACATACAACTGGAGGATAAGACACTTCATACAATCGAAAACCAAACCACTCAGTAATAGTTTCTTAAATTAAATTTTTTTGTGAAAGTCTCAATCCTTTTGGCAATAATTTTCCAACATCATCCCAACCATTGCAATCTACTTGCTGGTAAAGTTATTAAAAACAATAAAACTGGTAACAGTTTCTGGTACAGCTAGAGGACAAGACACTTCTTACAATCATTTACCAAACTACTCAGTAGAAGTTTCTCATATTCATTTTTTGTTTTGTAAAACCTTTAATCCTCATTTGAAATAATTTTACAACATCATTTTCAAGCATCTAGTTGTTGGGGAAGTTATTAAAAACAATAAAACTGGTAACAGTTTCAGGTACAGCTAGAGGATAAGACACTTGTTACAATCATTTACCAAACTACTCAGTAAGAGTTTCTCAAATTCGTTTTTTTTAACCTTTAATCGTCATTTAAAATAATTTTACAACATTATTTCTAAGCATTACAATCTACTTGCTGGGAAACTTATTAAAAACAATGAAACTGGTAACATTTTCTGATACAGCTAGACGATAAAACACTTCTTACAAACATTGACTACACTACTCAGTAAGAGTTTCTCAAATTAAATTTTCTTTTAAAACCTTTAATCCGAATTTTCAATAATTTTGGAACATCATTTTCAAGCAATACAATCTACTTGCTTGGAAAGTTATTAAAAACAATGAAACTGTTAACAGTTTCTGGTACAGCTAGAGGACAAGACACTTCTTACAATCATTTACCAAACTACTCAGTAGAAGTTTCTCATATTCATTTTTTGTTTTGTAAAACCTTTAATCCTCATTTGAAATAATTTTACAACATCATTTTCAAGCATCTAGTTGTTGGGGAAGTTATTAAAAACAAGGAACTGGTAACAGTTTTAGGTGCAGCTAGACGATTAAAGAGTTTTAAATATTATTGACCAAACTACTTGAGAAAATGTTTCTTAAATTAAATTTTGTTTGTAAATCCTTTAATCCTTTTTTGCAATAAATTTGCAACATCATTTCCAAGCATAACAATCTACTTGTTCGGGAAGACATTGAAAACATGGAAACTAGTAACAGTTTCAAGTACAGCTAGACGATAAAAGACTTTTAAATCTAATCGACCAAACTGCTCAGCAAAAGTTTCTCAAATTTTATTTGTTTTTAATACCTTGAGTCCTCATTTTCAATAATTTTGCAACATAATTTTGAAGAATTACATTATAATTGTTGTAAAAGCTGAAAACAAGAAAACTGTTACGAGTTTTTAGGTACAGATAGACAAAAAGTCACTGACCATGTCACTCAATAAAAGTTTATAAAATAAAATTGTTTGCAAATACTTAAATCGTCATTTGCAATAATTTCCCAACATCATTTTGCAGCATTAAAATCTGGTTAAAAAGTTGCTAAAAAGAAGGAAACTCATAACAGTTTCAGGTACAGCTAGACGATAAGAGAATTTTAAATATTATTGACCAAACTGCTCAGAAAAAGTTTCTGAAGTCAAATTTTCAGTAGAACATTAAATCCGATTTAAAATAATTTTGAAATTTCATTTCAAAGAATTACAATATAATTGTTACAAGAGTTAACTGTAAAAAAGAAAACTGGTAACAGTTTCAGGTATAGTTGTACGATAAGAAACTGTTGACAATTATTGACCAAACTACTGAGCAAAAGTTTCTCAAAACAAGTTTTTTTCTAAAACCTTAATTCCTTATTTTCAATAATTTTGCAACATTATTTGTAAGCATTGCAATCTATTTTTTGGAGAAGTTACTGGAAAGAATTAAACTGGTGACATTCTCAGATACATTTAGGAAATAAGACACTTGTTGCAATTGCTGACCAAACTACTTACTACAAGTTTCTTAAATAAAATTTTTCATAAAACCTTAAAATCACACACAAGAATTCAAACAGACCTCTTAAATTAGAGAGAAATTATGACTTGTCGTCTATCTGTATCTGAAACTGATACCAGTTTCCTTGTTTTCAGCAACTTCCCCAACAACTAGATTGTAATGCTTGAAAATGATGTTTCAAAATTATTGCAAATGAGGATGCAGAGTTGTTACGTCAGCTCTCAATGTCTTCTTAGAGGCACTCAAGTTCTTGGAAGGCTATTTGTCTTGAAATATGTAATTAGGAAGTGTAAGTTACGGCTTATCATTGTTATCAACGCCGTTCCGACCTTTCATTTGTCTGGCATCAGTCACGGGTCGTGAGAAAGGACGGAAGTACCAATCGTCGTAAAAGGTGATGGGGTCCTGAGAGCAAGAGGGTCGAAGGATCCAAGGTATGATCTTAACTATTCACGAGTGATACCAGAATCCTGAATTCCGACAGCTCGATGAAAAAAGACGAGTATTTGTATGAGAACACACAAAGGTCAACAAATTATTGACCACATAGTTGAATTTTCAACAAAAAATGCAAATTTTTATCTGAGAAGATTAATTTTCTAACGAAAACGTTTCAATCAAGTATCCAGATTGTTCAACCTTAAAGCCTAAAGACGAGTTTTATGTAAAACAGCTAAATTTGCAATTCGAAAATTTCAAACTAAAAATATTAGTTTTCTACAAAAAAGAACAAATTTTGAACTAAAAAAGATAAATTAAAAAAAAATTGTTAGACTTTCAATCGAAAAGATCTATTTTCAACTTGTGAACTAATAAACCTTTAACTGGAATAGTTTAATTTTCATATTAGAAAATTATTTTTTTGTAACGAAAGAGAGGAATCTTGAACGTGTAATGTAAGAGTAGATATTTCAACGAAAAGCGATTTTAATTTTACATAAAAAAAAATATTTAAGTTCAACCAAAAAAGAATAATCTTAAAGCAAAAGACAACAATTCTTTACCAAAAATGGAATAGTTATATTTTTAACTTAAAATTAATGTTTGCCCAAATCAAAACGAATTTTAAAACAAAATGATGAATCTTCTACTAGAATGGTTAAATTTGAAGTTGAAAAAAATATAACTAAAAAACAACAAAATAGATAACTTTACAATACAAAATTAGCAAATTTCTAATTACAAACATTTAATTCCAATAATTAAATAATATACCAAAACAGTTTAGTTTTGAATCAATATTAATTTTAAGATGAAACGCATTAAATTTTTGAGATTTCAAGTCAAAATATCTTGCATTTTTAACAAAATAGATATATTTTTTACCATAATAATTTAATTTTCAACACATAAGGATTAACCTTCTACAAAAAATTTAATTTTTAACCGTAAAATACATAATGTGTTCTTCGTTGAAAATTTATATTTTTTGTTTCAAATATAATTACTTAGGTAAAAATTAATGTATATTTTTATAAAATGTGACAATTTTATTCAAAAGTCATTTTTTGTGTTAAACACTCAACTGGTTTGCTGAAAGTTTGTCTTTTTGTTTTTAAAATTAAGCTATTTTGGTCAAAATTTATTTCTTTGATTGGAAATTTAATTTTATTGTTGAAAGTTCGACTATCATGTTAAAAATTTATTTTTCTGTATAAATATTTTTGATTTTAGTTGAAAATGGATTGTTTGAAAATTAAACTATTCTGTTCATTTTTTTTGTTTTTGTTAAAAATTTGGTTTCAACTGAAAATTCAACAATTTCATTCTTGGTGAAAATTTGTTTTTTGATTAAGAAATCTTGTATTTTTTTTAATTAAATTTTTTGGCAAAAAATTAAGTTTCGCGCCTAAAAATTTATCTGTTTGGTTAAAAATTTAACCAAATTTGTTAAAAATTCGTTTTTCTTTAAATTATATATTTTATTTACAACTATAACTATTCTATTTGGATAATAGATATGTTATTTTATTAATTTGAGTCAGGAAAATTAATTGTTTACACAATTTATTGTTATTAATAATATTATATTTGAATAATGCTAGAAATACGCGGTTTTTTCTGAAATTTCTGACTTTTTATCTAATTTTTAATTAAAGTGAGGTAATAATGAATTAAAGTTAACAAAAATAATTGTTTAAACAAATTATTATTTTTTATAACTATCTTAATTTATATCAATATCTGATAATTGCAGTTTTTCGGCAATTTTTACCTTTCTGTCCTTTTTTCACTTAGTGAGGTACTAATAAATGAAAGTTAACAAAAAGTTTTTTTTTTAATTTAATATTTTTTTAACTATCTTTTCTTAGATAATTGCTAGAAAGTAACTTATCCAAGGCAAAGTTGTATTTAATATGATCGTTCTAGATCATTTGAAATATATTTCCAATATCAGTTTTATTTCAGAAAGATATATTCACAAAAAGAAAAAGATTATTTAAAATGTAGTTTTCTCTAATGTTTATTTATTAATTATTAATATTTAAGCTGGCGAAGCAAAGTTAAAGATTAAATAAACACAACTTTCTAGCACTTATCTAAGAAAAGATAGTTAAACACAATAATAAATTGTTTAAACAACTTTTTTGTTAACTTTTATTAATTATTATGTTACTAAGTGAAAAAGAACAGAAAGGAAAAAATAACCGAAAAACCTGCAACTATCAGACATTGCTATAAATGCAGATAGTCATAAACAATAATAATGTGTTTAAACAATTATTTTTGCTAAATATAATTAATTGTTAAGTCACGCCTAATGCAAAATAGACAAACAGCTGAAAATTTCAGAAAAAACCGCAACATTCTAACCATTAACCTTTGAGGGGCATACTGGATTTATAATACCCAGCGACTTATTTGCGCTTTAACAAAACGTACCAAATTCAAGAAAATGGAACATATGGCGTCAGATTAACAAATTACATGAAAATCTATTTTTCTCTGTCATTTTCACATAATGTTGATTTGTATAATTTTTATATGCAGTTTAAGATCAATAAAATCGTTTAATCACGCAAAGTACCTTCTTTAGAACGAACACTATAAGACTAATTTTATTTTTGAAGAACCGTATCTCGGAAGTATTCAAGTAAAAATATCAAAAACTTGAAAAGTTATGAATTTTGGAGTGTAAGAAGTCATTTTTAAATTTTTTTCCCAAAAATGATTTTTTTAACTACTCTAAATTTCAAAAACTGTTATGAAACCCTCTTCTCCTAAAACTAGATATATTAAACATCATCAATTGATTTTCTTGTAAAAAACTATCCAATACCGTCGGCACAGCACACATTTGAATACCCTTAGGTACCGAATACCCAGTATGCTCTTTATGTAATCTGACCGAAGTGTGACATTAAAGTATTAAGTATCTTTCTAGGATTATTCAAATATAACATTATTAATAATAATACACTATTTAAACAATTAATTTTCTTGACTATAATTAATTAATTAACTTATCTTAATTGAAAATTTTACTAAAAGGGAATTTTTTTGTAAACTGCAATTGTGTAGCATATTTCTATAAGAATATTATTAAAAGTAATAATAAATTATTTAAACAATTATGTATACATCTAATTATCATTAGCGAATGGTGTTTTATATGCCAGAAATAATTTGCATTTAAAATACCGCAAAAAAGTCATAATTAACGCCAAAAACTCGCAAAACCCATTTTTACACTCTTGGGCGTTTTTCGGGACCCCAGAAAATGGATAAGCCCGAAAAAAGTGGGACTTGCGGCCCCATTTTCTGGGGTGTCCCCATAAAAATGAGAAAAAAAATTCCAATCCATTTTTCGACCACACTAGTGTCCCAACCTATACGACACTCCACTATTATTATTTTAGCATTTAGCCAAATCCCTTTCAGGAATTTGGCTCATTCGACACTTATAATTCTGGCTTCGTAATACAGCCCTAGATCAAGGAACTCATATGAGAAGATTGAAAAAGGGAAGATTTGAAGGAGTTATAAATGAAGAGATATTAATTTGACATCAATCTGGAATTTTCATGTTTCTTATTCGTTCTGCAACAACGCTCCATTCCAGGTCGCTAATCAATCTCTTTAGCAATCACCCCAGGTGTAGAGCTTCACAGACCCCATTTATTGTGGCTTATTAAAACCTCCGCAAACTAACTGATAATTCCAACGTAAGATTTATACTTTTTTCTTGAATGAAAAATCTCTCCAAGAGGGCCCTTAGTATCTTAAATAGCCTAATTGGCCTGGATAAAAAGAGTAGATGAAAAAAGCATAAGTCACAACCGGAAGGATCAGATGAGACAGTAGGTTGTTTCCTTGTAGACCAACTGGTTTATATTAAACTAGCGTCCGGAATGACAGCAGTAGTTAGTTCCAGGTTCCTAATAGTCGGAGTTACGCTAAATCCCAGCAGTTAAGATCGTTCGAGCAACGATCTCCTTTAGGATTTACGAGGATGCGGGCAAGTCGTTAGTTAACGTCTCGGTCTCGACTCAGCCTTCCTTCCTTCCTTCATCCGTAAACGCTAGACTCTAAGGTATGGCACAAATGTCAAATCATGATTAATCTTCTCCTTTTATTTATCCAACTTTGCCCTTTCACAGAAATGCAAACGCGCGCGGCTCGCTTCGCTCGCAAGTTTGAGCGCGCCTAGGGCGCGCGACAATTGGTTCTCGAGCTTCGCGCTCGATTATGTATTTAGCTCGCGCTACGCGCTCGGTTTTTATATTTTCGCACGTTCTTGCGCAAACATTTAAAAGTTAAGACCCAAAACATCCACCACTGCAATTTTGTGATTGTGAATTCTCTTTTGCTAAAAAGCTTAGCTCGAGAGTTTGAGCGCACCTACGGTACGCGACTGAGGGCAATCGCACTCCGCGCTTATTCTTTGCATTTCTTCCGCATTCGGGCGCAGACCTTTTAAAATCAGAGGTGAACGGACCGACAACTGTAATTTTGTGATTTTGAACTCTCTTTTATTAAAGCTCTTTTGGCTTTAACGAACCTGTCAACTTTTCTAGATTATACACAACACTTTTATATCAATCATAATACATTTTTTTGTAACTCTGCAAGGGATTACTTATTAAAAAATTGCAAAATAAAAAGCAAATTGTATTTATCATAATTATTTTTGTATTTGTTTCTTATTTTTCTTTAAATTGTATTCTAAGCTTCTCTGAAACATGTATCATTTCAATGAATGTATATCATTACAATTCATAGTATGCAGAAAAATTGAATCACATTAATTGTTATTTCCTTGTTTCTATAATTTTTTTTAAATGTTATTTTTTCCGATTAAATAAAAACTGGTAATTTAAGTTCATACCTTGTGTCGTTTTTTCAAACAAATTTAATATTTTCATTTAGAATGTTATTTTTTACGACTAAAGAAAAAACTAACTGTCCTATCAAAAATTATAGATCTTTTTTGGATGAACAAGTTCTGTCTATTTTTTTTCGTAGCTTTTATCGAAAAGTAATTCCTTATAAATTTTTAGTACTTTGCAGGGCGCGCAATTTGAGCTTTTTCATTTTTTTCGTATCTTGCATAGTGTGACCAAAAAATGGAATTTCTGGATTTTTAATTATTTTTGGTACGATCAAATTTGGAGTGTTCAACTTCTCGAACAAATTAAAAAAGTCGTTATCATAGTCCTGTAGGGCTTTCAGAAAGGCAAATTTTTCTTCTCTTGACTTTTTTTCATATCATGCGTTGTTTGGCTTAAAATATTCATTTTAGTTTTTTTTTTTTTTGGATTTTGAAAATGCTCCAACTCTGATAATTTTCTTTTTATAGAAAAAAGTCATAGAGATAAATTGTTTGAGTTTCTGAGTACTATGAACAACCGTAAATAGAATTTTTAAATCATGAAAAAATGTGGTTTCAAACATTTTTGGTACGATCAAATTTGGAATTTTCAACTTTTCAACCAAATTAAAAAAGTTGTTATCATAATCTTTTAGGGTTTTCAAACAGCAAAGCTTTTCTTTTCTTGACTTTTTTTCATATCATGCGTTGTTTGGCTTAAAATATTCATTTTAGTTTTTTTTTTGGATTTAGAAAATGCTCCAACTCTGATAATTTTCTTTTTATAAAAAAAAGTCAGAAGGATAAATTATATAAGTTTTGAAGTACTATGAACAACCGTGTATAGAATTTGTACATCCTGAAAAATGTGGTATCAAGAATTTTTTGTACGATCAAATTTTGAATTTTCAACTTTTTGACCAAATTAAAAAAGTTGGTATCATAATCTTGTAGGGCTTTCAAAAAGCAACTTTTTTCTTCTCCAGACTTTTTTTCGTATCATTCGTTGTTTGGCTTAAATTGTTCATCTTTGTTTGTTTTTCTGGATTTTGAAAATGCAATAACTCTAGTAATTTTTGATTTTTCAAAAAAAATCAGAAGGATAAATTGTTCAATTTTTTTAATTCTATGAATAACCGTACAGAGAATTTTTGAATTTTTAAAAAAGTGGTCTCAAAAATATTCAAAATGTGCCCATTTTTTGAATTTTCATCCAAAGTGGCTAGCTAACGAACTTGACCTTTAGTTTAGGACATTAAACGAGTGTACCAAAGGGCAATCTAATAGATTAATTTTTTTAAAAGTGTCGTGTTCACAGACAGACAGATATACAGGCATACAGACATACAGATATACAGACATACAGACATACAGACGTACAAAATATCAATTTTGACCTTTCCTTTGTCGGGATGCTTAAAAATTTCTAGGTGCTTTTAAAATAACTTCCAGAAAGTTTCAGCTTAAAAGAAAAATTATCTCCCTGAGAAGGAATGGCCAAAATTTTGTATTTTTAATACTTCCTACTGTCTATCATTATATTTTGAATACAAAGTTTATTTATTTTGGTGAGAAATTCTACTATTTGGTTGAAAATTTAATTCTTTTTTAGAAATATAATTTATTTTATATAAATATCCCTTTTTTCTTTGAAAATTCAATCGTATTTTTGCATACCAAATTCATATTTTTTGGCAGACACTCCATCTTTCTCAGTTGTTAAAAATTTATATTTCTAGTTCGAAATTTAAGAAAATTGTGAAAAACTTGTCCTTTAGTCTTGAAAATTCACCTATTTGGTTGAAAATTTAGCAGTTTTTGGTTGCAATGGAAACATTTTTGCTTAATAATTTCACAATTTGATTGAAAATTTAATTATTTCATCAAAACTTAAACTATTTGGCTAAATGACACATTTTTTAATCGATAATTCAATTCTGTTGACGAACATTCGTCTTTTTTATTGAAATTTGATTTTTGTTAGAAATGTCATCTTTCGTGGTACAAAAAATGTTGCTGAAAATTCCACCTACATTTAAAAGATTTTTCTTTTCGGCTTTAAAATACAACTATATGGTTGAAAATGGATCTTTTATTGATTAAAGTTAAATTAAAAATTTTATTATTAGGCTGAAAATTCCAATGTTTTATTAAATAGTCATCTGTCTTCAAAAAAAATTTTTGTTAAAAGTTTATCATCTCGGATTGAAAAGTCTGGAATTCTATTTTTCATTAAAAATTAATTTTTTGCCGTACAAAAATTATTATCGTTTTGGATCGAAAATTCAATAGTTGGTTAGAAACGCAATTGCTTGGTTTGAGATTCCTTTATTTGATTGAAAACTCAACATTTTATTTGTAAACAAAATTTTTGTTGAAAATTTGTATTTTTCGTCTGTATTGATTGAAAATTCAACTATTGAATTAATTTTTGTGTTTAAAATTAGTTTTTAAAATTTTTAATTGAACTATCGTCTTTGAAAATTCAACTTTCGTTGAAAATTGATATATTTAGATTAAAATTGGAATATTTTTTGGAAAATAAATTATTTAAGTTAAACATTAAACTAATTTGTTAAATTTTTCGCGGGTTAAAATTTTAATATTCGGTTGAAAATGGACAATTTAGGTAAAATTTCATAATTTTGGTTGTAATTTGAAGTTTGGAAATTCTTTCTCTTTTTTATAAAATTGATCTATTTTAACTTCAAATTTGATCATTTTTAAATTTCTAAAATTTATCTTTCTTATTTGACTGTTGAACTATTTGCTTAATAATTGAACTATTTCATTCGAAATTCAACTACTTGATTCAAAATTCAACTATTTGGTTGAAAATTCAACTTTTTATTCGGAAATAAACTTATTGTTGAAAATTTTTATTTTTGGGTTAAAAAGGCAGTATTGTTGTAGGAAAGTCATATTTTTAGGGTTAATTATTTAACTACTTATTTCTTTTGTATCGCTTTAAAGAATGTTATTAAAAATTTTTTTACTCAATATTTATTTATTTTACGTGACAATTAAAATATTTTTTGTGTTTAAAATTCATCTTTTTTTAGTTTAAAGCTAAAATATTTGGTCACAGATTCCTGTATTTTGTTTAAACTTCATCTTCTAATTCTTGGATTTGAAAGCGTTTTAAACTGTATTCAATAAGATTCCTAAATTAATTTTTTTAAAGAAAATTTCTTACCGAATTATTCCCCTATTATCGAGAAAAATTATACTATTTTCTCTGTTTCGAGAGTATTTTGGGCTGTCAATTATTTTTTTAATCTTCAATAATCCCTTTTAAATTCCTCGAAAATGTTTAACATAATCAAAATCTTGAAATACTGTACGTTGAAAGGCAAAATGAAAAGTAGTTATTGCAACAATTTTCTACGTTTTCTTAAAAAAAAATTACATATTATCATAATTATTAATTTCTCATTCAACAATAATTATCAACTGTTAATAGAAATTCATCAATATGGGTAGAGATATAGGTTGGAGGATAGGAAAAGGAATTTCCTTATCACATTTGATTACAGTGATATATCCTCAAAATGAAATCTTGTTTCACAGCAACCAGAAAGATTCACAGAAAAATCCCAGAATCCATTTTCCGAAGAGAAAATCGAAAACAAATTAGAGTACGGTAAAATTGTTTCGAGTCTGGTATGAGGTTAAGTGAAAGAATAAAGCGTGAGCATCGCGAACTGGATCCGGCTGAGCTGTGATAGGCTGGGTTGGGTTGGGGTAAAAAGGATAACCGTCCCATCTCGAGCGACTTAACGAAATCCTCTCATCCACACGTCCACACCGGATTGAGCCTTCTTCCTTAGACTTCGCCACAAAGTAGTATTTTTTCCCTTTGTGATGATGGCCGCAGAACCTTTCAACGCCTGAAGGGTCTCAACAGCGAGAAAACACCTGCAGATTTTCCACGGGATCTTTAAAACCTTTGTTGGTTTTTAGGGATTTGTAGTACTGGGCAGAAATGTTTACCCAACTTTATCCCCCAACCGAGCTGACTTTGCGCCGTATCCTACCCTCTTTCACTCTTAACCAGAGGCGACTTTACCCCGCACTCTAGCTGACATTACCCCTTGCCCTGCAAGAATTTACTCCGTACCCTAGATGCCTTTACCCTGTTCTCTAGCTGAATTTAACCATTATTCTGCTCGACTTTACCCCGTGCTTTAGCTGGGAGTATCTATTACCCTACCCGACTTCACACGGTACCCTAGAAGCTTTTACCCTGTACTGTAGATGACTTTGCCCCGTGCCCTAGACAACTCTACTCTTTATCCTAGTCAATTTTACCCCTTACCGCAATTGGTTTTACTCCCTACCCTAGCCTGCTTCATCCCGCGCAGTGACCGATTTTACTTAATACTCTTAAAAATTTCACACCGTACCCCAGTCGACTTTACTCCGCGCCATACCCCATCTTGCTCTGCAACCTAGGCAACTTCACTCCGTACTCTCACTGACTTTACCCCATACCCTGCCTGACTTTACTCTGTAGCCTAGTCACCTTGTACCATGTAATCCAGAAGACGTTACCCCGTACCCTTTGCGATTTTACTCTAGACCGTAGTCGCCTTTACCCTGCAATCTAGATGACTTTACCCCGCCTCCTTTACGCTTCTACTCCTTAACCTAGTCAAACCTCCGTACCCTAGACGCCTTTACCCTAAACTCTAGACGACTTTACCCTGTCACCCAGTCAACTTTACCGCGTACTTCATTCTGCTTGAATCCGTGAACTTAGCCGACTTTACACCGTACCGGAGTCAACTTTAGCCCGTACTTAATTGAGCTTTAATTTATAAAATTAGCCGACTTTATCCCGTACCCCGTATTTACCCCGTACTTCATCCGGCCTTAATCCATAAACTTAGCCGACTTTACTCCGTACATCAGTCAACTCTACCCCGTACTTGAGTCAACTTTTCCCCGTACTTTATATGGTTGAAAATTTAATTAATTTGCTTAAAATTCAAGTGGTTTGATCAAAATTAGTCTTTTTTGGTTGAAAATTTAACTGCTTTGTTGCAAATTCGCCGTTTTGAGTAGAAAATTTAGCCTACTGGATAGTAAATTTCTTCCTCATGTTTTTGGTTCAGAACGCTCTATTTGTTAAAAATTAAACTTTCCGGCCGATAATTCAACTTTCTTCCACAAAATAGTGGTTTTGCTTGAAAATTCAAATATCTTGTTAAAACTTTTAAATTGAACTGTTTCATTGAAAACTGGTCTTTCTTTATTAAACTTGGAATTTTTTTTTGTAAATGCAACTCTTTGGTTTAAAATGACATTTTTCGTCAAGTGTCTGGTTACAAATTTATGAACTATTTCGGTAAAAAATTGAAATATTTCAGGTACAAAATCGCACTAAATTGTTAAAAATCAACTGCTTTTCTGAAAAATAACATTTTTTTATCTAAAATTCATCTCTTTGGATTAAAATTAAACCTCTTTGTTGAAAAATTCGTTTTTCTTGGTTTAAAATTCAACTCAAATTTTGCTTGGTTAAAACTGCGATTATTTTTTTTTAAATCGTTTTTTGTTTTAATTTTGTTTTGTATTTTAGTATAATTTTCACCTTTTTTGTACACTTTTTAACTGATTGTTTGAAAATAATTTTACTCGATTGAAGATTTAACTGTTTATTGAGAATTCTTTTTCTTTTAATTCAAGTGCTTATTAAAAATTGAAGTCCTTTTTTGTTCAAATAGCAAAAATTGCATTATTTTTTACAAATTCATATTTTTTATTAAAAATTTATTTTATTAACTGAAAATTTAACCATTCCAGCTACAAATTCATCATTTTAGTTGAAAATTTATCTCTTGGATAAAATTTTTTATATTTTTTTTTCAATTGGTATGCTTTAGTTAACAATTGAAAATTCAACTTTTTTTCCTTGTATTCAATTATTTGGATAAAAATTCAACTTCTTCATTTTTTGTTTAAACTTCGTCTTTCTTAGTAAAAAATTAATTTCCTTAGTTGATAATTGATCAATTTGCAATTCGTTTTTTGTTGTCGAAATATCAACTACTAGATTTTTCTATTGTAAATTGATCTTTTTGTTAATAATTAATTCAACTGTGTTCAAAAATTGTCTTTTTACCTTGAAAATTTAATTAAATCTTGAAATATTTTATGAAAAATTCAACTACTAGATTAAGAGTGCAACTGTTTTTAGTTAAAGTTTAATGATTGTTCTTTGAAAACTCTACTGTAGCAAATTATTTTATTTGGATAAAAAATGTATCCTATTTCAGATAAAAATCAAGATATTTCGTAAAAGATACATTCTTGTCACAAAAAATCTATATTGAGCAAGAGCTAAGAAAATTTTCATAGTGAGTCTAGGTACACTAACCTGGCTACAGTAAAGCTACTCTTTTCTTAACCTGGGGTAAAGTAAATTTTAATTAAAATTTTTTTAAGGATGATAATTACCACGATTGATCCCCGAGTGTATGGTACGTTCGGGGCTATTAATTTTTAGACGGCAACTTTAATTGCTCCCGCAGTTCCAACTGCACGCTACCATCTTTACTGGTCGGCACATGCACATACTCTTTTGTATTTAACACCTCACATACCACGCGATCTCGTGCACATTCACGTTTTTCAATATTTTTAATGCATTTTTTTCGTTCAGCAATTTACCCGAAAATTGATAAAATGACCGTTTTTGATCTAGTAGTCTAAAACAAAATGGTTTTAAAATTTATCTGTGAAAAAAATCTTTACCATCACTAAGATTCGAACCCAGGTCTACAGATGGCCGGTCTGGTGCTCCAACCCACTAATCTACGGAGGTCCGTACCTCTCTGGCTTTGAGCACCTGACCGGCAGCCTGGTAATGTGGGTTCGAATCCTAGTGAAAGTAGACATTTTTTTCAACAAATAAATTCTATAACAAAAATCTGTACGATTTCCACCCGAGCTAGTGAATCTTTTTACTCTAATAAATATTTATAATATTTTTTAATTACAGACAAAATGAATATTCAAGAAAACATTTGAATCCTCGACCAAAATGGATTTATTTTCAACAAAAATGTTCCATTTTTAGGCAAAAAGATGAAATTTCTACCGATAAAGGTGAATTTTCAGACAAATAGTTTCAACCAAATAATTTAATTTTGAATTAAAAAGATGAATTCACAAACAAACTACATACATTATAAACAAATTGTTGAATTTTAAACCAAGAAGAATAATGCTTTACCAAAAAAGGTGCATTTTTAACAAGTTACATCAATCTTCCACCAAATGTTTAAAATTTTAAGTTCAACTTTCAACTAAAAAAAAACATGAACTGTTAAACAAAACAAAATTAATTTACAACCAAAAAGTTCAATTTTCTACTTAAAAAGAATAATTTTGAAACGAAAAGATTAGCTTACTACCAAAAAAGATGAATTTTCAATAATATTGCAAAATTCTTGACAAAAAAGTTTGATTTTCTCAACCAACAGTTAAAATTTGAATTAAAAAGTTTAATTTACTGCTAAAAAGAGTAATTTTCAAAAAAGTTCAAGAATTTTTATTCTAAAATTTAAATTTTTAAATAAAAAATAAGAATTTTTAAACATGGTGGTTGAAATAAAATTTTCACAAAAAACCTAACGTGATTTGTCAGTTACCCTTGTCTTTTTCTTTATTTTTTAAAAATGAAAATTAATTTCCTACCAAAAAAGAAGAATTTCAAATAAAATTCAAGAATTCTCTACAAAAAGTTGAATTCTCTGCTTAAAAATATTAATTTACTACCGAAAAAGATTATTTTCTAAAGAAAAAGATTGACTTACTACCAAAAAAGACGAATTTTTAATAAGATTCCAAAATTCTCAACCAAAAAGTTCAATTTTTTTAAAAAGGAAGAAATTTCTTAAATCTTTAGGAGAATATTTTATCTTTAAAATCTAGTTTTTAAATTTTTAACAAAAAGATGAATTTTTAAACAAAAAGATTAATTTACAACCAAAAAGATGAATTTTTCATTAAATTCCAAAATTCTGAACCAAGTAGCTTAATTTTTAAGAAAGAAAGAATTTAAAAAAATTTTAATAGAATAGTTTAACCTAAAAATCAAAGTGTTCAAATTTTTAACCTGAAAAAATGAATTAAAAAAAAAGAGTAATTTTTTATCCAAAAAATGATTTATGAATAAGGCTTAAGTATTCTGAACTAAAAAGTTAAATTTTCAACTAAAAATTTTTATTTATTACTAAAAAGACTAATTTTCAGCAAAGTTATAAAATTCTGAACCAAAAAACTTAATTTTAAAGTAAAAAAGAAGAATTTTTAAGCATGGGGAGGGAATACAAATTTCACAAAACATCTCAAGTAATTTGTGAGGGACCCCTGTCTTTTTATTTATTTTTGGAAACTAAATCTTTTTTACTCTTTTTAAGCATATACAACATTTTTTAATCAGGACTTCTATGTGGTGTAATTTTTGTTTTTAAACCAGTTTTTAATAATTATATTCCTGGAGTCAAGAGTTCTCAACCAAAAAGTTGAACTATCAACTGAAAAAAGATAAATTTTTAAACAAACAAAATTAAATTTTTACCAAAAAGACGAATTTTCAAAAAAGTTCAAGAATTTTTAACCAAAAAGTTATTTTTTCTACTCAAAAAGATTAATTTTTAAACAAAAAGATTAATTTACTGCCAAAGAAGACGGATTCTTAATAAGATTCCAAAATTCTTCACCAAAAAGTTTAATTAAAAAAAAAGAAAGACATTTTTTTTAATGTTTACGAGTCAACTTAAAAGTTTAATTAACTACGAAAAAGACTAATTTTCATCAAAGTTCAAGAATTCTGAATAAAAAAATTTAATTTTGAAATAAAAAAAAACATTTTTAAACTAAGCGAGGGAATAAAAATGTCACAAGACCTCTAACGTAGTTTTTGAGTGACCCCTGTTTTTTATTTATTTTGGAAAACTGAAAAAAATTTCTTCATATTCTTCTTAGGAAATCTAAAACCTGTAGGCCAGGATTCTCATGTGGTGTAATTTATTTTGATAAACCAGTTTTGAATAATCATATTCCTGGAATCCTAAACAGCAGAACCCATTCGTCAATAATTTCCTTTAAAAAATAGATTTATCATCTTTTGTTGAATTACGCAAAAATAAATTTTAAAAAGATAAGATTCGTACGTAATCAAATTGACAATTTTCACATTCATTCTTAAGATGATGAGTTTGATTCGATGATGGGACATCGAATTGGTTTTCATAATTTAAACAAAAAATTCTGTAAGACAACTTCTTTTTTTATACGGTTGTAAATTGCAGAAAGAATGGTTCTGAAATTCTGCAAACGATAACTTAAGAATAACAGAATTTTCTTATCTGTTAAAGGATATCATGAAATGCCCGGCCTCTTGGTAGGCATCCAAGTTACGAAGGTCTCGCCATGTCACTTCTGGCACCCTTCTGCATCTCTTTTTCCTAAATAAGATTGGCATTCAATGGCCCAAAGAAGTAGATTGGAGAGGCGTTTTATCTATTTTCTAAATTGAACGAATTGGAATTGTCCTCTGGGAACGGCCTACCTTTCTACTCGACCTGATCATCGACTCAAAAGATAAAGTCAATCATCCGAAAACCATTACTTTAAATAACATCAAATCTGAATAAGTACCTACTCAATACGTGAAACTGAACACACAGTAAACGCCACACGAAAAAATTAGCTCCTTATCGATCTATCGGTTTTCTGCAGTTTTCTTCCTCCCTGGCCAAACGTCCAGGCAAATTCAAGTACTTCTAATAAAGTCAGATGCAGCTAATTCTCTGGATTTTCCTGATTCCTATTGCTTCTTCTGAAAGATTTATCTTTATTTCTAAAACTGTTTTATATATTTACCTAGTTTTGACTCCAACTTCTGGAAGATTTAGAATTTCCTACACGGAAATATACACGGAATAAAAAAATTAATTTAAAATTTAAAAAAAACGAGTTTCCAAAAAGGATTATTTTTTTACCAAAAGAGATCAATTTTCAAACAAAAAACAAAACAAAATTCTATACGAAAGTTAAATTTTTGACCAAGAAAGATTTCTTAGTCAATAGAGAAAAGAAAATATCCTAAATGTGGAATTTTCAAGCCAAAAACAAATATTAAGAGATTAATTCACACAAGCGCGTGATTTTAGAGCTAGAATTTTTACGCGATTTAAGTTCTCGGATTATCTAATGTAAAAGCATGAAATTTGAGACCTGAGAACAAAGAAGCGTGGCCTAATTCCTGAAACTTCGGGACCAATGCTTTAAAAGCAAGGGTTCCGAGATCTTAGTCCTCGCGCCAAACCGTAATAAATTCAAGGAGTAGTGCCGTTAATTAATTTCCTGAAATTTCTCTTCGTGTAGGACGAACAGAAATTTTTTTAGAAAGCCTTGAATTTTTAAGTGAAAAAAATCATATTTTAGTTAAACATGCAATAGTTCGATTTTCTGTTTGAAAAAGACGACGAATTTCCAACAGAATAGTTCAATTTACAGGCGAAGTAATTAAATTTCTACGAATGAATATTCTAAGAAAGGAGTTTAATTTAAAATTATTTATTTGAATTTTTAACCAAAAAAATATATGTTTAATCAACAAAATTAATTTTTTACAAAAAAATACGAATTTTCGAAAAAATAAGTGCATTTTCAAAAAAAAGTTCAATTTTGATCTGGAAAAGATAATTTTTAACCAAACAGTGGAAGGTTCAAATAAAAACGGAACAGTTAAATTTACAGTTTAAAAATTTATTTTTAATTGAAAGGAAAAAGAATTTTTAATAAATTAATTGAATTTTTACCAGAAAAGATTTTAATTTAATATAAAAAACAGCTTCATTTAACCAACAGAAACGAATGAAAAAAAATGAATTTGTAATAAAAACCTCATTTTTAGCCAAAAGATCAATATTTTGAACCGAATAGTTGAATTTTTATACAAAAAAGATCAATTTTTAACCAAAAACGGAGTAGTTAAATTTACGGTAAAAAATTAATATTTAAAAAAAAATTTCAGTACATTAGCTGAATATTCAATTAAAACAAATTTTGATTTTAAATGAAAAAACAGTTTGAATTAAACTTAGGAGGCGAAAAAACTGTAGATTTTATAAGTCAAAATGCGAATTTTCATCGAAACGTTAATTGATAACAAAAACAAAATTTTTTAACCGAGGAAAATTTTTTTACCCAAATGTACGAATTTTCAAAAAAAAGCATGAACCTTAAATCAAATAGTTGAATTTTAAACCAAAAAAATTATTATTTAAAATTTTAAAAACATTTAAATTTAAATGAAAAAGATAAATTTGAAAAAATCATTCGATTAAAAAAAAGATAATTTTCAACCAAAAGATAAATTTTAAACCAAGAAAATTAATGTTACCCAAAAATACGAATTTGAACTATATTGCATTTATGATATTTATCTTATGTTATTCAAATATAGAAAGAGATAAATTTAACAAACAAACAAAAAATGTTTAACTTTACTTTTCGGCCTCCTTAGTTTAAAAATTCAACAATTTGGTTGACATTTTTTTTCCTTTTGGTTAGGAAGTTTATCTTGCTGAAATTTGTACTGTTTCGTTAAAAATTATATTTTTCTGATTGAAGTTTCATAATTTCAATTAAAAATTCATCTCTTTAGATGAAATATATTTTTTTTAAGTCGGCAAATTTTCAATGAATGAGATGAATTTTAAACTGAACTCATAAATCCTCAACTTTGAAAACCCGAATAAACTCGGTAGGTGGTTTTCTGCAGTTTTCCTCTCATCTGGCCAAATGTTTAGGCAAATGCGAGTACTTCGAGAAAACGCGTATGTAGCTGCATTTTAACTAAATCTTAGTAAAAAGCTGACCCTATTCGTTGAAAAATAGCCAAATTCTAAACTTTTTATGAAACTTCTCTCAATAATTTAAATAATACCCCAACTCTCAATATGTTTATGAAAATTGATTGAATGATTAATAATTATTATAAATTTACAAAGTAACGTGGAAAATGATCATCGAAAGACATTCTTAGTTCATTCCGTAAACAAATTATGCCTCTTCCTTGAAAAATAGCCAAGCTATAAATATGTAAATAAACATTTTTAAAATAATTAATTGTTGTAGATTTTCAAAGCATCAGAGAAAAAAATCATCGGAAAGCTATTCTTAATTATTTATGGTAAAAAATTAAGCCTATTCGTAGAAAGAAAAGCAAACTCTTAATTTCTCAATTGAAATTCTTTCAATAATTAATAGTTCTTGTAAATTTGCAAAGCAATATAGAAAACAGTCATCAGATAGACATTCTCAGTTGATTTCGGAAACAAATTAACTCGTAGGACAAACGTCAAACTCTTAATTTTCTAATAAAAATTGTTTAAATAACTAACAAATATTGTAAATTTACAAAGTAAAATAGAAAACAGTCATCGGATAGACATTCTTGATTGACTTCGTAAACAGATTTACTTGTATAAAAAAAGCACTGTATTTTTTATTAAAATTGTTTAAATAATTCATAGTTCTTCTACATTTGCAAAATAATATAGAAACGAGTCATCGGATAGACATTCTTAGTTGATTTCGAAAACAAATTAACTCTTAGGATAAACGTCAAACTCCTAATTTTAAAAATGAAATTGTTTGAATAATTAATAGATCTTGTATATTTGCAAAGCAATATAGAAAACAGTCATCAGATAGACATTCTCATTTGATTTCGAAAACAAATTAACTCGTAGGATAAACGTCAAACTCTTAATTTTCTAATCAAAATTGTTTAAATAACTAATATATCTTGTGAATTTACAAAGCAAAGTAGAAAACAGTCATCGGATAGACATACTTGATAGACATCGCAAACTGATTTCATTGTTGGGAAAAGGGCAAACACTTAATTTTTTAGTTTAAATTGTTTTAATAATTAATAGTTCTTGTGAATTTGCAAGGCAATATGGAAACAAGTTATCCCATAAACATTCTTAGTTGATTTTATAGACAAATTAACTCGTAGGATGAACTTCAAACTCTTCATATTTACGTTGGAATTGTTTAAATAATTAATAGTTCTTGTAAATTTGCACAGCAATATAGAAAACAGTCATCGGATAAGCATTCTTGGTTGACATCGAAAACAAAATGATTCGTAGGATAAAGGCCAAATCTAAACTTTTTAATTAAAATTGTTTAAATAATTAATAGTTCTTGTAAATTTGCAAAGCAATATAGAAACGAGTAATCGGATAGACATTCTTAGTTGATTTCGAAAACAAATTAACTCGTAGGATAAGCGTCAAACTCTCAATTTTTAACTTAAAATTGTTCAAATAATTGATAGTTCTTGTAAATTTGCAAATCAATATAGAAAACAATCATCAGATAGACATTCTCAGTTAATTTCGAAAACAAAAAAACCTCGTAGGATAAAAGTCAAACTCTTAATTTTCTAACCAAAATTGTTTAAATAACTAACATCTATTGTAAATTTACAAAGCAAAATAGAAAACAGTCATCGGATAGACATTCTTGATTGACTTCGTAAACAGATTTTCTTGTAGAAAAAGGGACAAACACTTAATTTTTTAATGAAAATTGTTTAAATAATTAATAGTTCTCGTAAGTTTGCAAAGCAATATAGAAAAAAATCATCGGATAAACATTCTTATTTGACTTCAAAAACAAATTGATTCGTAGGATAAAGGCCAAACTTAATATTTTGTTATTAAAATTGTTTAAATAATTAATAGTTCTTGTAAATTTACAACACATCATAATAAATTAAACGTATTCAGGTTTTCAGGTTTTGAGAAAAATTTGAATTTTCCTATCTTGGGCTATAAATATCTGTCTCTGAAAATTAATTTTTCATTTTTAAAAGCGTTTCTTTCGATTTACCTAGTTCAAGTATTCATCAAAACTTAATGATTTTTTAATAAAAAAGAAACGGATAAAATTTGTTTCTGCAGCTCACTTTTGAAATACATGAAATAAAAAATCCCAATTTCAAAAATCGATTCTTACACAAAATCGCATTTCATGCTAATATAAATAATAAAAAATTTCTTTTATGTTTTAGGTACGTATTTAGCAAATGAAAATTCTCCACAAAAAAATAAGCAAGTATCTTAATGAAATTTATTAATTTTCCAGAAAGAAAATTTCATTTAAATAACGGGTTGTTTTCAATAAAAGAATGACATAACAATAATTCCAGATATAAACAATAAAATTATTAAAGAGTCGAGCTCTCTCGTGATCCAGAAATCTCCCGATCTTTACGGAATTAATTTTACCAGTCTGGTTATAAAACCGCCTGAGTGGCCTACTTTTTGTATTTATTTACAGAATTGCGACTCTAAAACAAAAAAACGCAAGCAACTTATGCCAAGAACCGCGAAAAGCTTACCGCGAGAAATAAAATTCAGGCAGATGCTGCGTCCGGTACTTTCGGCTGAATAAATTTAATTAATTGAGCCGTGCCCTGCCCTTGTTTACCGTCTACCTTGCCACTTCTTCGTTTCACTTCACTTTAATATTACGCCAATTTTTGACGGTTCTCTCATTCCTTATTGCATCTACCACCACGAAAATTCATCCCAACAGAAAAAATAAATAAAAAAAAATGTTAATAAATTATTTTAGAGGGTAGTCGCACTTTAAAAGCTGCGTTTTATACACCCACGCACTATAATTTAGACCACCTTTTAAAATATAATCTTCGACTTATCGTTCGAATCATGAATTGTTTTTCACAAATCAATTGTATTTGATGATGGGAAACAACATAAAAAATCTTCATCCTGACACCCATACGGGAAGACTGCTGTTTTGTATTTAATTAATTAAGCAAATTTGTAAAAATTTAAAAAATTGCAATTTACATCTGAAGACGATTGCAATTTTGTCCTTTTCGAAAAGTAAGTTAACTAAAAATGTTGTCGAAACATAGTTTAATTTTCAAGCAAAAAATATTTTATACCAAATATTTGCAATTTTAAGCCCGATGAATTAAAAAAAAATTAAATTATGAAGCAAATAAAAATAAGGAAATGCGAAGACAGTTGCAATTTCAACAAAAAGGGTAATTTTTAACCAGTTGAATTCAACACGAAAAAATACAATTATAAGCAAATATTTAAATCCTTAAGCGAAACAAAATAAATAGTCAAAAAATTACATTAATTTTTAACCAAATAGTTAAGTCTTCTACAAAATGCATGAATTTTTAACTAAAAAGAATAATTTTAAGACAAAAAATCGAATAGTTACATATTTAATTAAAGCTTATTTTGATACCAAAATTAACAAGATTTTTTAATTAAATACTTTAATTTTTAACTTAGAAAAGAAATTTTGGAGCCAAAAATGGAATAGTCTAATTTTCATTCAAAAAAATTATTTTCAAAAAAGGTAAACACATTTTCAACTAGAAGAATTCAACAACAACAAAAACCGAAATCGTAAGCAAATAGCTAAATCCTCAAACAAAAAGAGAAATTTTCAACAAACAATTTTAATTTTCTTTCAAAAAGTTATATATTCAACAAAATGCATACATTTTCAACGAAAGAAAAAATTAATTTCTACCATAAATCAAATATTTATATGTTTAGATAAAAAAATATTCTAAAACCAAAAATGGAACGAACTTATAGTTAAATAGTTGAATTTTTAACTAAAAAAGAAATTTTATGAACCAAAAATGTTAAGTTAAATTTTCAAAAAATAATACATGAATTTCCAAGTAGTTGAATTCAACAAAGAAAAACGAATTTGTAATTAATTTTCTACAAAATAGATAAATTCGTAACAAAATGCATGAATTTTCAAAGAAAAAATATGACCTTTCATTCAGAAATGAATTAGTTACATTTTTAGGTAGAATATTGACCCTAAAAAAATACATTTTCAACAAAAAGTTAAATTTTTAACTAAGGAGAAGTTACATTTCCATTTTTCAATGAACGAAAATGATTCCTCATAAAAAAATATTTTTAACAAAGTAGTTCAACTTTTAACCAACTAGCTAATTTTTAAACAAAAAAGCAGCCTTTTTAACAAAATTTTAGCATTTATACTAAAATAATAAAATTTTGAGCCAAAGAGATGAATTGAGAAACAAAATGTTAGTTTGTTGGTTGAAAAGTTAACTATTTTGTTAAAAATTAGTGTTTTTTGGATTATTTCAATAAAGTTCATCTGACTGATTGAAAATTTAACAATTTTTTCATAATTTTTTTATAGTTAATTTGTTGAACTAAAAATATAATTATTCTGTTTGAGGTAAAAAAATTATTAAAAAATTATCTTCTTTGTTTAAATGTCATATTGTTAAGTTTAAAATTTGAATTTTTTTCTGGATAATTCATCTTTTTGGCTTTAAAATTTAACACTGTTTTTTTAAATTTATTTTTTTAGGGACCTCCCCTTTACTTGAAAATTTACCTACGTGATTTGAAATTCGGTTATGTCTTGTTTACAATAAATTTTTTATATAAAAAATTAACTATTCAATTTTTGATGCAAAATTTATTTTTTGCATATTAAAAATAAGCAAATTTGGTAAAAGATTAATTTCTCAAAAAGTCGTATTTTTTAGTAGAAAAGTAACCTTTTTTGTTCCAAATTTATCTTTTTTTGAGAATTTAATCATTTTGAGCGAAATTCGTCTTTATTAAAAATTTTAAATCTCTGAAAATTTGATTTTTATATTTAATGTTCATTTTTTAAACTAAAAAATGAAATATTCCATTTTTACTTGAAAACTGATCTTTTTCGGTTGAAAATCAACTATTAGGTTAAAAATTCATATTTAGGATTGACAATTAACTTTTATGTTTAAAATCCACCATCACTGGTTTAACGATAAAGTATTTTATAAATCAGTTTAGTTTTGAACTACTTGGTTAAAAATTTAACTATTTTGTTTAATGTTTAATTATTTTCTGGAAAATGCTTTTATTTCTCTTAAAAGTTTAACTACTTGGTTATTTATACAACTCCTAAGTTGAAAAAATTCATGTTGAAAATTGATCTTTTTATCTTGAAAATTCTTATGTTCTGTTTAAAAAAATATATCTTCTGGGCGAAAGTCCATTTAGTTGGAAATGCATTAAATTTGACCTAATATCTCCGGAATTTAAACAGTGAAGTTAAAAATATCTTAAAATTATTAACGAAGTTTATAAACTGCCTCCAAGTATTGGTAAATGAGTATAATTAAATCCCTGAAAAAGTTAGCAGATCACAAGTAGAGTAATCCTTAATGGTCAGGCAGCAGTCTTATTAAAAATATAATCATGTTGTCTGTTTTGTATTCGAGGACACTATAACCCGTATCAATTTTTAAAACTTGCAAGAATTTAAATTAAATTTTATATATATATATATATATATTACAGTTTTTGTTTTTCTTTGTTGCTTTATCAAAGGAAAATTTCAAATATTAACTGCTTTATAGGCTCTATCCACAATCCACTTATCTCTTTGGATAATTAAAAAAAAAATCCGCGTAGCTTCTTGTATAATTTTTTAAGTCTGTAAATTAATTTTTCTAAAAATTTTTACGTAGAAGAGTTTGGTTGTTGAAAAATAAATTGATTCGTGATATCGAGAAACATCACTTCAAGTGGAAGAATCATAATTCTTTTGTGCAAGTAGCAAACAATAATTATTAAAACTTTATGTTTGAGCAGGATAAATTGTTTTTACACTAACGACTGTTTCCGTAACCACAACTAAATCTTTGGCAATCATAGCCAAATCTTTGGTATCACAACTAAATCTTTGGTCATCACCACCAAATCTCTGGTATTCACAACAAAATATTTAGTAATCATAACCAACTATTTGGTCATTACAACCAAGTCTTTGGCAATCACAACAAAGTTTTCGTAAAATGAAGAAAAACTGTTTTAAAAAAATCCTGTTCTTGTCTTTATCAGTATGTGAGGTGTGACTCACCTAGACTAGAAAACCCGCAAGACAAGTGAATAGTTCTGCAGGCAATATAAGTATGCTTTATAGGCTCTATCCACAATCTACTTATCTCTTTGCATAAAAAAAATTCAGTGCAGTTCCTTGTATCTTTTTTTAAGTTTGTAAATTAATTTTTCCAGAGATTTTTATGTGCAAGAGTTTGGTTGTTGAAAAATAAATTGATTCGTGATATCGAGAAACATCACTTCAAGTGGAAGAATCATAATTCTTTGGTGCAAGTAGCAAACAATACTTACTAAAACTTTATGTTTGAGCAGGATAAATTGTTTTTACACCAACGACTGTTTTAGTAACCACAACTAAGTCTTTGGTAATCACAACCAAGTATTTGGTAATCATAGCCAATATTTGGTAATCACAACTAAATATTTGGTAATCACAACTAAATCCTTGGTAAACACAACCAAAACTTTGATCATCACAACCAAATCTTTGGTAATCACAACCAAATTTTTGTTTGAAAAACTAATACTGTTCAAAAAATCCTTTTTTTATCTTTATCAGTATGTGAGGTTTGCCTCACCTAGACTAGAAAACTCGCAAGACAAGTGGATAGTTTTGCAGGGAATGTAAGTATGCATTTTGCGTTTGCCGCCTGAAGTGAATGCTGAATGGCCATTATAGCTGTTGCAGAACGGAATGGAACTTGCAGGTGTCTCTGGCCTGGCCTCGTGAGACACAGAGGAACGATAACATCTTTTTCCTCTTTCTCTCTTATTTTCTTCTTTTTGTCGTACTTCGATACTCTGTGATACTCTGTATCCTCCACTTGTACACCTAATCTTTTTCGCGAAGAGCCACAGAACCTTCAACTTATACGCACATAGTGTGGAGACTGTCTCGCACGTTCGCGACCAGATAAAACTGTCGACTTCCTCTGAATTATGCAAACGAGCAGTTTCCAACATCCAGATTTTTAGATTCTCAATTCTAAAGTTTGGAAATGTTATTTTTTGACATCAGCTGACATTTAAAAGTTAGAAACAAATTAAACTCTTTTCAAATCCAAAAGCAGAACACAAAGAAGCTCACAAAAATTATACTTCCGACTATCTTCTTTCGGGCTCATTCCCGCTGATAGCAAAAAAGTTTTCCAGAACAATTCTGAAACATTTTAATGGCAGGTTCGAAGAATTACAAAAAGTATTCCAGGAAGGTTTCCGAACAGAGGTAGATGTCCGCGTGTCAAGAAAGTTTATTAAGGAATGATCGGAGAATGTTCCGGAGAACTGGCACATTATATTATTTTGATAAACTTAATTAATGAAGATCCTAACGAACATTCCCTGAACCTTATGAACCATCATCCGCTTGAATTTATAGAAAAACAATCTATGATGGAAATTTATAGTTACCCAAAGTAAATGATCATGATGTTATTTGGAATGATGTCAGGATCCTTTATCATTAGAGAAATCAAAGAAAAAGAGAATTTGTGCAGATGTTATTCATAAAGAGGGAGGATAAAATATTTATTAATTTAGAGAGTGATCTCTGGAGAAACAACCAAATTTGATACGAGCTTATCATTTAAAAACATTGATCTTTGTTTTCTATAGTAATTTTTTTATATAAGTTCTTTTTTAATTATACCTGTACTTTCTCTATAAATAATCCCTGATGAGGAAGTCTAAATTGTTTCAAAATATTTTGGCTCCATTGTAGTGTAAAAAAGGGATCATGCATTACCTACGTTACCACTTTAGGGGGGGGGGGGGTAATCACATAATTTACGGTTAGTAACGGGAGGAGGGGATAACTTTAGACCTTATTTATCCTTTACAGATTTTTTATCTTAGTGCAAATTGTAACGTTTTTAGTATGTTTCCAGATGATGAATGTTTTCGTTTAAATTTTATTTTAAAATTGTCTTTTTGGTAGTAAATTATTCTTTCTGCTTAAAAATTTAAGTTTTTAATTAAAAATTCAACTTTTTGATTGAGGATTGTTACAGTTTTTTTTAAATCGTCTTGATCGTATTTAATTTTTCTTCTTGTTTACAAATTCATCATTTTTAGTTGATAATTTAAGTTTTTAGTTGAGAACTCTTGGATTTTATTAAAAATTCGTCGTACGATTTAAAGTTGACAATTAACTTTCTTGTTTAAAATCCATCATCACTCGTTTAACGATAAAGTATTTTATAAATCAGTTTAGTTTTGAATTTCTTGGTTAAAGATTTAACTATTTTCTTTCGTGTTTAATTATTTTCTTGAAAATGCTTTTATTTCTATTAAAGGTTCAGCTACTTGGTTATTTATACAACTCCTAAGTTGAAATAATTCCTTTTGAAAATTTATCTTTTTATCTTGAAAATTCTTATGTTCTGTTAAAAAAAAACTATTTTCTGGGTAAAAGTCCATTTGGTTGGAAATGAAATATATTTCGACCTAAAATCTCAGGAATTTAAACAGTTAGGTTAAAAATATCTTGAAAGTTTCCAGATGATGAATGATCTTGTTTAAATTTTATTTTAAAATCGTCTTTTTGGTAGTAAATTATTCTTTCTGCTTACAAATTTCAGTTTTTAATTAAAAATTTAACTTTTTGATTGTGGATTATTACATTTTTCTTAAATTGTCTTTTCGGTATTTAATTATTCTTCTTGTTTACAAATCCATCTTTTTTAGTTGATAATTTAAATTTTTAGTTGAGAACTCTTGGATTTTATTAAAAATTCGTCGTACGATTTAAAGTTGAACTACTTGCTTAAAAATTGAAATTTTCTATCTTTAATAAAAATTCAACTTTTTGATAATCCTTTTTGACTAAGAATTTAACGAGGTTTTAAAGTTTTCAGTTTTAAAAAAATAAAATATAAACTTTATTTTATTCATAAAAATTTAACTTTTAGGTTCTGAATTTATTTATAAAAAAATTAATTGCTTTTTTTAATAAATTTACTAACTAAGTTTTAAAGCTGTACAAATTTCTTAAAAATTCCAAAAATATATATTTTTTCTTTCTTTTTAAACATTTCAACTTTTTGCTTAAGAATTTATATATAAAAAAATTAAATTTTGTTGTTAACCGTTTTACGACTAGGATTTAAAGCTAAACTACTCTCTCAACAATTACGAAAATTTCTCTCTTTCTTAAAGATTCAACTTTTTGGTTGATAATTCTTGAATTTAATTGAAAATTCGTCTTTTTAATAGTAAATTAATGTTTTTGTGATTAAAAATTAACTTTTTGGTTGAGAATTCTTGAAGTTTGTTGGTACAAAATTTATCTTTTTGGTTACAAATTCAACAACTAGGTGTTAAAGTTGAAATACTTTGTTAAAAATTTAAAAAAAAACATTTTGTTTTTTTTTCTAATTCTAATTTTTGGTTAAGAATTTAATTTTTAAAACCTGAATGTTGTTAACTATCAAACAGCTAGGTTTTGAAGCTAAGCCACTTTCCTAACCCTTAAAAAACAAAAATATTTTCTTTTTTAAAAATGCATATTTTTAATTCATAATTCTTGAATTTAATTGAAGTTTCGCCCTTTTTGGCAGTAAGTTAATACTTTGGTGTCAAACTTCTCATTTTTTAGTTCGAAATTCAACTTTTTGGACGAAAATTCTTGAATTCTGTTAAAAATTCAATTTTTTACGTAAACAATTAATCATTTTGTTTGAAAATTCAATGCCGAAGTTTATAATTTACCAGATGATCACGTAGATAATATAGTTATATTGTCAACTTGACTCGCTATAACACACAAAAATGAGTATAAACGTAAAATCGGGTTTTAACTAAATGCCGCGTTACTTTCGAGATTGAGGTTTGGGGGGGGGGGTCATAACAAAATTAAAGATTTCGACGAGGTGGAGGGGGTGGTCAAAAATTGCCTAAAATGGGTTACTTAGTTTCTGGATGATCCCAAAGACTATAAAGAATTTATCTATAATCAGCCGGAAAGGAGGTAGTTTAAAGTTTAATTTTTAATTTTAAGTTTCTTTGTGTTCTAATTTTGATTCATTAAAGAGTTCATAAGGAATTGCATCTAATATCGATCTTACGAATTTAAAAAAAAATACTTTAAGCTCAAAATTCGTTCCGATCTGCAGGGTTGCCTATGAACACCATTAAAATTTATTTTAATTGATGCTTCAATATTTACCTCACTTTATAGATACTCATCTGTTTTTTCTTCAAATATTGGTCACAGGATGTTTATGAAATAAGGAATTTTCATAAAAATATGATTGGATTATTACTTTTATCAAATTGAAAAATGTATTGTTTGAACAGATTGTTTCTGAATCAACTACAAACATAAGTCAGAAAATAATTTAGTTAGACGTGTCAATATCCCGTAACAAAGTACTTTCTCTGATCAGAAACTTTCACTTAATTATGCAAAATTATTTTTCCAAGTTGTTCTTATCTTACACAAAAATAGACTACACTCTAAAATGTCGGATAAATTGACAACCAGATGTTGAGAACGCTATAAAAGTAAGCGCCGATCAGTATTTATCGCCTAGCGATAGAAGCGATTATCTATGGTTGTCAGTCTTCGTCAGCACACTAGTGTGAGGCTTTTGCATATTCTACGTTGTCATATATTAAGGAAAGATCTTCCGCGTATACTTAAATAGTTAAGTCTGGCATATCGCGCCCTGTAATGCGTATCCGCGGAAAATCATACAGAGTGAGTGCGCCATAACTTGTACAACAATTATAGCGAAGAAGATGCTGTCAGTTACCGGGTTGCCTTGTAGGGAAAACAATTATATGCAATAAGTTGTTGTGTACGAACATGTAGGGACTTTGAGTGTGTGTGGCTATAACTACCTGCTGGAGATTCTGATTCATGTGAGATCACAAGACCCCAGCAACGTGGCTCATTAATTGCATTGTGGGCAACGCCAAAGCCAATGTCACTGCCAATACTGTATCTTGATCATGGAGCATGTGCGATTTAAATTTTTTTATTCTTTTATTTTCTCGATGCGATTCAATAATCAAGGAAGGGAGTATTAATTCTTGGTTAATTTCCGTACTGGTAATTTGAGTTGCTGGTGTGAATCCAAATGATTGCTTGATGAATGAATTTCTAGGGATGCGTAGACGATGCAAATCGTGTAATCGAATAATTTTACAGGGTTCAATGTAACTTGAAAGATTTGCGATTCTTATGGTGGTTCCCCTTATTTTTTAATGCCTTTGTTTATTACTAAGTGATAATATTTTTGTTTAAAAAAAATTCATATTCACCTTAGAAGATTAATTTCTGATCCAAAAAATTGTTTTCATTAAAACATAGTAAAATCATCAAAATATAATGTTTTCATCCAGACATAATGTTTTCATCAAAAAGTAATATTTTCATCAAAACATTCTGTTTTGATGAAAACAATTTTCTGGATGAGAAGCTAAGCTTCTTGGATGAATGGAAAGTCTTTCAAACCATCAACCCCAAAGTTCTTACTTATCCTAGAATATTAGCTTCTTATCCAAAAAATTGTTTGCATCAAAAACTACTGTTTTCATCAACAAATAATTTTTTTATTTAAACATAATGTTTTTACGAAGACATTATTTTTCAAGGAAAACCCTCTGTTTGGTCAAAACGATTTGCTGGATCAGACACATTTCCTATTTATCCTAGATCATTAGGTTCTTATCCATAAAATTTTTTTTCATCGTAACATAATGTTTTTATAAAAAAAAAATATTTTTAATAGAACATAGTGTTTTCATTAAAACATAATGTTTTCATTAAAAATAATGTTTTCATTAAAACCGTATGTTTTGATGAAAACAATTTTTTGGATAAGAAGCTGATGTTCTAGGATAAACAAGAAGTCTTTTGTGCCACAAACTGAATACTTGGCAATCATCCTAGAACATTAACTTTTTGTCCAACAAATTTTTTTCATCAAAATATGTTCTCAGAAAAACAATGATTTCATGAAGACATCATATTTAAATGAAAACTCTATGTTTTTATGAAAACAATTTTTCGGATCAGAAGCTAATGTTCTAGGATGAATAGAAAGACTTTCAAACCACAAACTAAAAACTTCCTATTCATGATAGAAAAAATTATTTTTATCAAAATATATTGTTTTTATCAAAACCTAATTTTTTCATCAAATAATATTTTTTTATCAAAAGATAAAGTTTTCATGAATATATAATATTTTCTTCAAGACATAATGTTTTTATCAAAACATTATGTTTTAATCGAAAACATGTGTATAATCGGAACATAATTTTTTAATCAAAATAATTGATAGTTAACTGAATTCTTCAGAATTCCTTGTTATAAACAAATTTTTAATGTAAGCAATTTTTTAATGTTGTAAGGAATTTTTCCTGCACACATATTTCATTTGGCTCATCATCATCATGGAGTTTGTATGGTTATTTCTTTGATTCTCTTATTTTCTCCACGGAAATCGAAATTCAGAGAAGAAAGAATCAATTCTTTATTAACTCTTGTATTAGTCACTTGAATTGCTAGTGGGAATCCACCTGATTGCTGGATCAAATGATTCTCTAGGGATAGGTAGATTATGCAAAATTAATAATCGCATAATCTTGCAGAGTTCACTATAACTTGAAAAATTTGCAACTTTTATAGTGCTTTTACTGGTTTTCAAATGCTTTTCTATTATAATTTGTTTATTACTAAGTGATAATATTTGTGGTTTAGAAGATTCCTAATTCGCCCTTAAACATTAGCTTCTCATCGAAAAAATTGTTTCCGCTAAAACATAGTTTTTTCATCAAAAGCTAATGTTTTCATATAAAAATAATACTTTCATAAAAACATAATATTTTGATGAAAGCACTTTTTTGTATGAAAAGGTAATGCCCTGGGATGATTAGGAAGTCTTTTAAGCCACAAACCTCACACTTTATATGCATGCTAGAACATCAGAATCTTATACAAAAAATTGTCTTCATTAAACCT
This sequence comes from Belonocnema kinseyi, assembly GCF_010883055.1. NCBI lineage: Eukaryota > Metazoa > Arthropoda > Insecta > Hymenoptera > Cynipidae > Belonocnema > Belonocnema kinseyi. The sequence goes on along the minus strand of NC_046664.1, from coordinate 83,563,067 downwards.
AATGCTTTCATAAAATATGAATGTTTTAATCAAAACGTAATGTTTTGATGAACACATAATGTTTTGGTCAAAACTCTATGTTTTGATGAAAGCAATGTTTTTGGTAAAGAAACTAATGGTCTTGGATGAATCGGAAGTCTTTGAAATCACAAACCACAAATTTCCTTTTCGTCCTAGAACTGAAGCTTCTAATCCAAAATATTGTTTTTATAAAAACATAACGTTTCTATCAAAAAATAATGTTTTTATCAAAAAATAATGTTTTCATCAAAACGTAATGTTTTCATAAAAACATAATGTGTTCATGAAAACATAATGTTTTAATCTGAAAAAATGTTTTCTTCAAAACACAATGTTTTTACGAAGACGTAATGTTGTGATGAAAAAATTATGTTTTGATAAAAACAATTTTTTATAGGTATAGTTATAATTATAGGATATTTCTGTGCATCCTAGAACATTAGCTTCTTATCAAAAAAATTGTCCTTATCAAAACTTAATGTTTTCATGAAAAAGAATGTTTTCCTCTAAACGTAATGTTTTCATAAAGACAGAATGTTTCATCAAAATAATATGTTTTGTTGAAAGCAATTTTTGGATTAGAAGCTAATGTTCTCGGATGCATCTAAAGTCTTTTAACCACAAATTGCACACTTCCTTTTCATCCTTGGAAATTATCTTCTAATCTTAAACATTATTTTTATCAAAACATAATGTTTTCATGAAAACATGATGTTTTAATCCAAAAAATTGTTTTCATAAAAACATAGCGTTTTCATCGAAACATAGCGTTTTCATCGAAACATATTGTTTTAATTAAAAATTAATGTTTTCATCAAAACATAATGTTTTTATGAAGAAATAATGTTTTAATGAAGACATTATTTTTTGATGAAAACACTATGTTTTGATCAAACCAATTTTTGGATAAAAAGAAAATTTTCTAGAAAGAATAAGAATTATCTTAAACCACAATCGACACACTGCCGATTGATATTATTTTCATGAAGACATAATGTTTTGATGAAAACAAGTTTTTGCATAAGAAGATAATGTTCTAGGAAGAACAGAAGGAAGTATTTTAAATCACAAACTACAATCTTCCTAGTCCATCTAGAACTTTAACTTTTTATAAACAATCAATTTTTTGGGCAAGAAACTAATGTCCTAGGATGAGCAGGAAGTCTTTTAAGCCACAAACCACAATCCTCTCATTTATCTTGGAACATTAACTTTTTATCAACAAAAATGTTTTATCAAAACAATGTTTCCGTGAAGAGAAATGTTTTCATTTGGACATAAGGCTTTATTCAAAACATAATGTTTTAATTCAGACCATTATTTTTATCGGAACATAATGCTTTAATCATAACAAATTAAGACTAACTGAATTTTGCAGAAGTCTTTGTTATAAACAAATTCTTAGTGTAAGCAATTTTTCAATGTTTCAAGGAATTTATCATAAAAACATATTTCTTTTTGCTTGCTAGTTAGACTTCCGTACAATACAATTTTTTTACAGATTGTAACCTGTTGAATATTATTTTCAAAATGAGTTCCTTTAATGATTTCATTGTGGTTAATATAAATATAAAAAGTTGTAAAAATAGGATCCTTCATTACAGAAAGTAATTTTTTATCTTTTGTTGTTTAACAAACAAAAAAACACAAAAAATCGATTCTCATAAATCTCTTTAAAATTTACTTAACTTAAGAAATCTCTCAAATCTGATTAAAATGTTCAGCTCTGGACTTCTTTATCCAGAATAGCTTTTTTTAACTCACTGTGCTCCTGCCCAGAAAAATGGTAATCTAGAATTAAACAAACCCTTCATATTTTAGCCGTTTACTCAAACATAACTTTAAACTGTATTAAAAAAATTTTCAATGAAAGCAAAATTATCATTGGAACCGAAAACAATTTATTTTAAACAAAGAAATTTATTTGAATCAAAGAAATTTTTCTTTACTGAGAGCCAGCGAAAATTTTTCTTTGACTAAAGTAATCGCTTTTTTGAGTTCGCAGATTCATGTTGTTCTGCTGCATATTCTTTTACTTTTAAAGTTCCCTACAATGGAATTGATTTGTAAGTAATGCTTGAAGAAAGTATCTGAATTACCTAGTACAGCACCATACTGCATAAATTTGAACTCTTCTAAACAGAAGATTTAAATCTTCGTAATAAAATGCAATATTTCACTGATTACACATTGAATCAATGCTCCACAATTACGTATTCCATCTGGAAATTGACTAGATAGGCTGAAGGCGATGGCGCAGGACACGTTCGATAAACAGTGGACCCATAGCCTATTCAGTTGGTCCTTGGCCAGACGTCGCCAAAACCACAGCCTGAAGGAATGTCTAATGAGCCAGACATCTCGTATGGGAGTAATCACTTCTACTGGAATTGATTAACTATTCCCTGATCGCATCTATATAGAGGATACCCAGAGTTCAAGGAAAATGGGATCCTATTTATGTTTCGAACTATCGTACATTCATCCCACATTACTCTAAAGCCAAATTTCGTCAAATGAGATCTCTGAAATCAGAATTTAAATTTAAGGTTTGCTTATTGACGGCCAATGCTTTACAATAGATTCTTTATCTTATAATTTAAACAGATTTCGATTAGAGGTGCACGTGACCGTTATTTTGTTCTGTAAAATGGAATTCCAAAAAATATAGGATCTTTATCCCTTAACTCCCTTGAAGGACTATCGAAAGATAGTTCTGCCTGATACATGTTTCTAAGTAGCCTGTTTCCATAAGAATTCTTAATCTGAAAGCATTTGATCTGATAAGAATATGTTTCGCTTGGATTTTAAGCAATGATAACTTATCTGATGACCCCTATCTATAGTGTCTGTAAAAAATGTTTGAAAACGAAATTAGCCAATACTCTTGCGATCCCTAAAATCTTTCACCCCATTCCACTAGTGTTGATCAATTCTCTTTCATTCCAAACTCAACAGTCAACAGTCGACAGAATGGCCGCTTCGCAATGACCGGATCTCGCCACTGCAATTACATCCTCCCCAGAGTAATTCTCCCTTCCATGTTTTGCAGGGAACTTTACGATCGACACTTTGTCTCGAACAAAGAAGCTTTTTCGCAAAAAGCCGCGAAGCCTCGCGAGGGCAGCTTATAAGGTCCCCGTTGGCAATGTTATGGCTAACAACCGAGCAATCTCGTGCAGTTTCAGAGTCAACGGCAAAGTCCGCAAAGTGGCCTCGCCTCGGACCAGCCACTATAGTCATCAGGGAAACCAAGAGTGAAGCTGGTCGACCCGACTGGACTACTCTGGTCTGCTCAAGTGCTCACAGGATGTGATTATCTTAATGTCTACATCCTCGGCTGAGCCCGTGCCACAGAAGAAGCTGAAGGTTTTCTGAGTCTGATGATGATTGGAGATAATTCAATCATCTCATAGTAAATGCCAGTTGATCAATTTGTTCCCGAAATTGGATGGAAATGATATGCAAGGCTTTTATACAGATTTCGGATTGTTTATTTGGATTGCAAATTGCGCAACAGAATGATTCAATTCTCAAGATCGTTTAGCTGCTATAATTTTTCAAGTTTACCAACAAAACCTGCCAATGGAGTGTCGTTTTAGTAGAGATAATTCTTTTTTATTTCCATCTAATGCATTCGTTTTGTGGTTCGTCTGAATTGACAAATTGATGAATTGACTTTGTCTTGAAACGAAATCAAATACCATTCTCCTGGATCAGCAATAACTGCTGATAGTGTCGAAAGAGAAATGCTCTCTTTATTGACCTATAGGAAATTGCTTTCCCACCTAAATTTTCAAAATAACTAAAGTGCATGTAAATTTTTTCTACTGGCGTATTTTACTTGAGTATTTCGAAAAAAATGTAGGTAAAAAATTAACTTCGAGGCTTGAATATTCTTTTGTTCTTTAGTGGAAAATTAATTCTTTTAGTTGAAAAGTTGACTATTACATTTTTCTTTGAGAATTAATCATTTTTGGCTAAAAACTTGATTATTGGGTTGAAAATTTGACTATTTTGTTCAGAATTTCAAAATTTTGTTGATAAATCATTAGTTTTGTTTAAAAATTCAACTGCTTCGTTGAGAATTCATCTTTCTTGGTTGAAAATTTAACTAGTTTTTTTGAAATAAATCGCCTATGTTAAAAGTTGATTTTTTTATTTTAGATTTATTTCTTTAGTTGAAAATGCAAATCTTCAAATCAAAACTTTTTTTTTGGTAAAGATGCATCCTTTAGTTGAAAATGTATCTTTTCTGTGTGAAAATTCCACTAATTGTTTTAAAATTAATTCGATTAGTTAAAAATTCATTCTTTAGAGAAAAATTTATCATTGTAGTTGAAAATTAAACTTTCCGGTTGAAAATTCCACTATTTGGTTCAAAATTAATCTAGTTGGTTAAAAATTCATTTTTTGAATAAAAAATCATCCTCTTAGTTGGAAATTCATGTTTTGGTTAAAGATTTGATTTTTTTAAAGTTCATTTCTTGGATAAAAGTTGTTTATGTTAGTCAAAAGTTCAACTATTGGGTGAAAAATTAATCTTCTCGGTTCAAAATTAATTTTCGTTTTTGAAATTTCTTTTATAAAGATTCATCATTTCTGCTGGGAATTTATCGTTAGGTTGATGATCTGAATATTGTGTTGAAAGTTATTTAGTTTGATTTTAGATTCATTGTTTAGTTTCAAATTCATCACTTTGATTAAAAACGTATCCTTGTTGTTGGAAAATTTAATTTTCACGTCGTAAATTGATCTGCTTGGTTGAAAATTTATTTATTTATTTCGAAAATTCAACCATTGGGGAGAAAATGAACTTTTCTCTTGCAAATTCATCTTTCGGGTTGATAATTCATTTGCAAAAACTTTATATTTTTAAGCTAGAAAATTTAACAATTTGTTTGAGTTTTTATTTTTTCTTATCTAAAAACTCTTTCTAAATTGAAAATTTAAGTATTTCATTAAAAATTAATTTTGTTGTGGTTAAAAATCCATTTTTGAAAATTCATCATTTTTAGTAGTAGATTAAACTATTTTGTTGAAAAATTGATGTATTTGGTTAAAAATTCATCTTTTTTGCAGAATAATAAATTTGTGAATTGAAAATTTCTGTTCTTGGTTAGAAATTGTTTTTTCAAGTAAGAATTTTTTTGTTGAAGATTCATTTTTTTAGTTCAATATTTATTTCTATGGCTGAAAATTCCAATTTTTTGTTAAAAAGTCATTGGTAGGAAATTCGTATTTTTGCGAGAAAAAACGAAGATTTAAGTTTTTTTTTGTCTTTTGTGACTGAAAAATCTTTTATGGTTAAAAATTTATCTTTTTGATCGAGTACTTTATTTTCAATGAAAATGTTTCCCTTTGAGTTGAAAGTTCTACTTTTTTGAAAATTCATGCATTTCGTTAAAAATTAGTCTTTTTTATGCAAAAATCTGGTAGGTTAAAAATTGATCTTTTTAGATAAAAATGTTTCTCTTTGGTTTCCCTTATTATTGAAGATTCATCGTTTTAGTTGTTAATTGATTTCTTTGCCTCAAAATTGAACTTTATCGTTGAAAGCTCTTTTTTTGATTAAAAATTAATTTTGTAACTGAGAATGTAAATATTCCATTTTTTGTTGAAAATTTATATTTTCAAGTTGAAAAGTCAATATTTTATTTTAGGTTGGTCTTACTGGAATAAAAGTTCTACAATTTGGTTGAAATTTTTCTCTCTCTTTAATATCAAATCTTTGTTGGTTGAGAATTGAACTGTTTAGTTCAAAATTCATCCTCTTTAATAAAATTCAATTGCTTTTGTGTAGAATTTGTAATAAATATGTATTATATATCAATTAATATAATATTTTTTGGTCATAAATTCAACTATTTGTTGAAAAGTTGCACTGTTTTAATAAAAACACATTTTTTCGGTTATAATGTAAGTGTTTTATTGCTGATTTGTAATTTTTGTTAAAAACTCATTCAATCTTTGACCAAATTGTTGAATTTGTGATGTACAGAAACAAATTCTTAAATAATCAGTGGATTTCTTAAAGTGAAAATATGAATGTACAACCAAAAGTTCATTTTTAACCAAAAAGTACAATTTTCACAAAAATAGATGTATTTAAAAAAAGAATAAAATGCAAAAATGAAGTTGTGTAAACGAAATTTTTGGTCCCGAAAAAGTGGATCCTATTGAGCTAAAGTTGACAGAATAATATAAAACGGTTTGACCTTCCGAGATTTGATCATGTAAGTGAGGCTAGCATGTTCAAAACTTCGATAGGAGGTGTCACATTTTCTAATCGTAACCAATAATAAAACTCTCTCAACAAACTGATTGTGACTCATCTTCTACTCAAAAACAAGTGCCATCTGGAGATTTCGAAAAATCAGGAGATTTGAGGACAAAAGAGGCAGTAGATGTCCTGACAAATCAGAGGCATTGGCAGCGCTCGTCATGATGGACATTCAATGGCGATGGATATATGTTATACGATCCAAGTTCCGAATAATATCATTTCGCTCGGTTAACGCGACCGTTCGCAAATTACAGTAAGCTCTTCGAGACGGGAACAAAAACCGACAGTCCGGAGATGCGAAACGATCTAGCTAGCCCTTCCCGCAGACCGGACGCTAACCAAGGAGGCTTTGTTTGACCGGGCGCCAGGGAAAGACGGATCCCATGTCCAACACGAATCATTGACTCGCGGAGAAACCAGAGGGGAAAAAGTTCTTTTTTGTATAGAACAGGATATTTCATTTTGCTTAGTTTCTCTGGACATGAATCATGTGGGATTGACCTTTTATACAAAAGACAGAATTTCCGGAGAAATAATTTTGTTTAAGCAATTTGAGACCCTTTTTCAGACAGAATAAATTGATTAATCAATAGGGTGTTCAAAAATGCATTTAAATTTTTTGTTTAAAATTTTATGGGTACACCCCAGAAATGATGTTTAGATGTTTAACATGTATTTCGAATAAGAAAAAAAGACGTTTTTGTACATCTTTTTCAGAAGCCTCAATATTATCTCAATAGTGTTAAAACTCAACATTTCTCTCTATAATTAACTTTAGAATACGAATAAAATATCGCTTCAAAAATATAAACACCATAAGTCTGTTTTATAGGGTCCCAGAAAATCCCTATAAGTGAGAAAATGGATTTCAAGAGTTTTTGGCGCTAAATATGACTTTTTTCCGGTTTTTTAATGCAAATTGTTTTTGGCCCATAAGAGACCATTTGGTACTGATTAGCGCCAAGAAAATTAATTGTTTGAACAATGCACCATTATTATTTATAATGTTATATTTGAATAATGCTAGAAAGATGCCGTTTTTTTTAATTTCTGGCTTTTTTCCAATTTTAAATAGAAGTGAAGCAATAATGAATTAAAGTTATCAAAAATAATTGTTTTAAAAATTTATTATAATTGTTAATAATATTCTTTAATGCTTTTGTCAAAAATAATTCACACAAAACAAGAATACTTTATGAGAAAACATTTTTGTTTTGGTTGACTAATTATTTCTTCATAAATAAAAAGGCGTTGCAAAGTTAAAGATTTTAATTTTTAATTTGATATAGATGAGGATAGTCAAGAACAATAATAATTTGTTTAAACAATTATTATTATTCTGTAATTAAAATTTCATGAAGAATTATTATTTAATTAATAATTCAACTGTTTCGTCGTAAATTAACATTTAAGTTAAAAAATCACCTTTTTGGAATAAAATTTTAACAATTTGGTAGAAAATTAATATTTTTTGGTAGAAATTAAATTACGTTGGTATAAAATAAATCCTTTTATTTAAAAACTGAATTAATAGTTCGAAAATTTAACTATATATTTTAAAAGTGTCTGTTAAAAATTTAGCACATTGATTTAATTATGCATTTTTTTTAATTTACTGCTAAAAGTTATTTTTTAATTTAAAATTAGTGGTTGCAAATGAAAAATTTAACAATACCATTTTATGTTGAAAATTTATCTTTTCAATTGAAAATTCAATTATTTCGTTAAAAATTCATTTTTTATTAAAAATTTGATTGAAAATTTAAATTTCAACCGTTTTCTAAAAAATTTAACTTTTTAGCTTGAAATCGTGTTTATTATGTTAAAAATCCAACTACTTGGATAGAAAATTTCTCTTTTTTCTTCAAAATTTATCTATTCACTTAGTGGTTCAAATGTTTTGTTAACCAATTAATTCGTTGTATTCAACTGTTTAAAAATGTTTTTTTTTGTTAAAAATAATTTTTTTAATGCAAATTTAACTGTTCCATTTGTGGTTAAAAACATATATTCTTTATTTCAAAATTCAACTATTTGCTTAAAAATGTATGTTTATGGTAACAAATTGGACCAGTTTGTCAAAAGTTCAATTATTTTGTTAAAAATTCCACTATTTTGTTAACAATATTTTTACATCTAAGACTCAACTGTTTTGTTGAAAATTCGTCTTTTCGGTTTTAAAATTCATCTATCTTGGTAGAAAAATCATATTTCTTCATTAAAAATTTATCTCTTGGCTGAAAATGAACTATCGTGTCGAAACTAAATTTTCGTGTTAAAAACTCCACATGCTTCTAAACAAAATATTATTCTTGGCTTGAAAATTCAACTATTGGGTTTAAAATAGAACCAGCCTGTCTAGAGAGGAGAAATTTACTTAAATTCCATATAATGCATTTTCGCCACCACTTTTCTATTTACTCGAGAGAACTCGGTTATTGGTTGCTTTCATGAAGTCGAATAAGAAGGGTAGAGTAGAGGTGGGAGACTTAAATCTGCAATTCAGGTCATTTCAATAAAAATTTCTGGATCTTTCCCTTACTGGCTAAGCCTGTCCAGCAAGGAGAAATTTACTCAAATTCCAGATGGTAAATTTCCACCTCCACTTTTTTCTACTCACTGCAGAGTGGTCAGGTAGATACTTTTGCGAAGTAGAATGGGAAGTAGAGAGTAGAGAGTGAAGAGTAGAGAGAAGAAAGTAGATATCGAAGAGTGGAGAGTAGGGAGTGGAGAGTCGAGAGTCGAGAATGGAGAGTGCAGAGTCAGAGTGAAGAGTGAAGAGTGAAGAGTGAAAAGTGAAGAGTGAAGAGTGGAGAGTGGAGAGTGGAGAGTGGAGAGTCGTCTCAACTAAAATTCCTTGAATTTCTCCTCGCTGAACAGGCTTGTCGTACAAAATTGAACTTTTCTGAAAGTTATCGCCTTCAGTACTATTTCGGAAGGTGAAACGTATTCGGATCGAATAGCCGGAGGGCACTCGGACAATGAATCGGCTCTTTGAGATAATGGACGTGCCGAAGAGACAAGCACTTGCTGACCACCTCGGGTTCTTGGCAGTTCTTATGTAGTTCTTATTGGTTCTTTTCTACATCCCTCGAGTCGATTGTCAGTAATTTACGTTTGCGCATTACCTCGAACAAATAGTTGTTGCTCTGATCGTTAAGGTCCTGGATCGCTGAAGGCTGGACATTATCTCTTCACCATCTGTCCGTTAATTCTTCCTCCGCTCTACACTCATTCATTCTTTTCATTTTGCACTCTCATTTTCCTCCCCTGTTAAAGCTGATATGACACTGCCCAAAGTTCCCAAACGTCACTGTATTTCATCAGGCCAATCACCACTCAGAGAAAATGTGGTGGTGTACCATGGAATTTCATTATTTTCTCGATTCTACCAAGGATCTTTGAAAAAATCTTCTAATTTCTTGCAGACTGGCTTTCAAGATCTTTGGTCGAATCTGGAAAATGAAATTTTCCTTTTCACCACTGCATTTTCTCTGAGTGCTGATTGACCTAATGAAGGCACATAGCGACTTCTGGAAACTCTGCGGTCTCATACCAGCTATGATAGGAGATAAAAATGAGACTATAAAAGTCAAAGGAATAAAGAAGTGTAATGAAGAAACAAAAAATTGGAAACCAAAATTAGACTTCCAACTACCTCGTTTTGGGTTCATTAGAGACAAATTGATTATAAGAGATAAAAAAATAGATGAAAAGAAAATAGCTATGCATTTAATTGAAGCATAAATCTTTTCCTTAAATGTTTGAAAAGATATTTGTTTCTTTTTGTTTAAATATTGTTGGAAGGACTTCTCGTCTTCTTGGTTTAAAAATTTATATGGTTTGGTTGAAAATTAATCTTCTTAAAAAGTTCATCCTTTATTGTTACAAATGCAACTCTTTGTTTGATAATTGAAACTGGATTTTTTTAGTTGAAAATTTGCCTGTTTCATTTTAAAAATTGACTTTTCTGATGAAATTAGTCTTTTCAGCTTGAAAGTTCCGAGAGAAATACAACAATTTGAATTCGGTCTTTCTATGTTAATTCAATTTTTTTCTTTGAAATCTCATCTTTTTTATTTGAAAATTTCTTTTGATTAACAATTAATTTTTCTTATAGCAAACTACTTTTTTCGCTAAAAATTTAACTATTCTATTTTTTATTGAAAGTTCATTTTTTATTAAAAAACTACAATATTTGTTTGAAAATTAACTTTTCTGTGAAAAAATGTCCTATTTCCTTTGAAAGTTAACTTCTCAGATAAAAATTTGTCTTTTCAGCTTGAAAATTTCAAAGAAATTTCAGCAATTAGGGTACGTTTCCTCTTTTCTTGATTGGATATTTTTCTTGGCTGAAAATTGAAAGCTTTTGTACAAAATCCTTTTTTAAAAAATTGAAATAATATTAAATATCCATCTTTTTGTATTGAAAATTCAACAATTTTTGTCGAAAATTCAAATGTTTTGTATAACATCCGAAAACTTTTTTTATTGAATGTGAATTATTATTTTTGGTTGAAAAAACCACTCTTATATTTATTTTTGAGAATTCATATTTTTAGTTAAAAGTTTTATTATTCAATATAAAATTCAATTATTCTCTTGAGGTTCAACAAATTTGTTAAAATGTCATCCTTTTTAATTGAAAATCCAACTATATGGTTGATTTTTTCTTTCATTTATGATTGTATTTTTTTCTTTGTAGAAATTCAGCTCTTTTTTATAAAACGCATCTCACTTCTTTAAAAATTCTTTTTTTTTTCTTTAAAAAGTAAACGTTCAGTTAAAAAGTTCACCGCTCTGCGTTAAAAATGTGACTATTTGGTTGAAATCTGATTTACTTTCATTTCAACATTCGCCTCTTTGGTGAAAAAATTGGCGATTTTTATGAAAATTACTTTTTCTCGATAAAATTTACTTTTTCTACTTGAAATTTAACTATACCATTTTTGGTAGAGATAAAACAGATTGCTTGGAAGGAAAAAATTTAATTATATAGCTCAATCTAGTCTGAAAAGACGTTAAGAATTTCTTTTATTCTCTAATGATAATGCAGATTCCTTGAAATAAAAAATTTGTATCAAATTTTTTTTATTTATCTAGCTTAATCTAGTCTGAAAAAACGTTAAGAATGTCTGTTATTCTCTGGTGATAATACAGATTCCTTAAAATAAAACATTTAGTTTAGAATGTTTAATTATATAGCTTCATCTAGTCTGAAAAGACTTGAATAATTTTTGTTATTCTCAGATGATAATACAGATTCCTAGGAAGGAAAAAAAATAATTATACAGCTCCGTCCATCCTGAAAATATGTTAAGAATTTTTGTTATTCTCTGCTAATAATAGCGACTCCTTCAAAGGAAAGCATTTCATGATATAGCTTCGTCTAGTCTGAAGAGATGTTCAGATTTTGTGTTATTCTCTGATGATAATACAGATTCCTAGGAAGGAAAAAATTTAATTGCATAGCTCTGCTCAGTCTGAAATGATAATAAGAATTTCTGTTATTCTCTGCTGATAATAAAGATTTCTTTGAAAAAAAGTTGCTTAGAAATGTTTAATTATCCAGCTCAATCTAGTATGAAAAGACGTTAAGAATGTATGTTATTCTCAGATGATAATCCAGGTTCCTTAAAGTTAAAAAATTTAATTTAGAATGTTTAATTATATAGCTCCATCTAGTCTGAAAAGACGTTCATAATTTCAGTTATTCTCTAAAGACAATACAGATTTTTTTTAAGGAAAAAATTAATTATATAGCTCCGTACAGTCTAAAAAGATATTAATTATATAGCCTCATCTAGTCTGAAAAGATGTTCAGATTTTCTGTTATTCTCTGATGATAATACAGATTTCTTGGAAGAAAAAAAATTAATTATATAGCTCTGTTTAGTCTAAAAAGGTATTCAGCATTTCTGTTATTCTATTTTGATAAAAAAATGTGATCGAGAAAATATTTTTTATCTAGTAATTAATGACTGACCTCAAAATTAATTAGTTAAATAAAAAAGTGTTTTCTCAATAATAATAATATAAAATACAATTGGCTGGCAGCGTTTAAGTTTTTAATGGTAATTGTAGCAGCAGTTTATTTTATTGCAACTGCAATCTGTAACTCATAAAATTCTCAATTCATAGTCGCTCTGGGCATTAATGGGCATGTGCAACCCATTGTAAAGCTTTCGCTGACTTTCGAAATGTTACACTGTCTTATACGTTCTCATAAATTGAAAGCTAATTGCAATATCTTCATTATATCGTAAATAGTAAATAATAAGCCAGAAGTAACTTGAATTTATAACTAACTTTATCATTTTTAATATAATTTTCAAAGAATAAAGAATTAACTTTAATCAAAAACATAATTTGTAATAATGCAGTTGAATTTTAAAAAAGAAGATGACTTTTTAACAAAATAGTAGCTTTTTCAACAACATGATTACATTTTTAACTAGAAATTAGAATTTGTAACCCCATGGTTGAATTTTTGACCTACGAAGATGAATTTATAAAAAAAAATCCTTACATTTTTAACAGAAACATAATCAAATGCCAGAAAAAGGCTGAAGACGAAATTGTTTCAAAGACGTTTAAATTTAGAATAAAAAAGGATTAGTTTTCTATGCAAAAAGACAATTATTTAACTAATTGGAACAATTTCTAACAAAATAATTAAATTTTTAACAAAATATAACATTACCAATCAAAATGATAAATCTCAACAATAAAAATGAATTTTAAATAAAATAATTTACCTCTTAACCGAGTAGTTAAATATTTAATAAAAAAAAATCGTTTCGACTAAAAATATAATACATAGTTGATATTTTCCTAGAAAACAGTTGAATTTTCCAACAAAAAAGTCGAAATTTTACCAAAAAACTTTCTTTTAATCCGAAAATATAAATTTAAAAAAAAAATTAATTTTCAACTAAATAGTTGAATTTAAAATCTTTAAACAATGTAATGAATCTGTAACAAAAAAAAACAAATTTTAAATAAAATTGTTAAATTTATAATCAAAAACATGAATTTTCGTTCAAAATGATAAATCATAGAATAAAAAGAATTAATTTTTAACAAAGTCGTTTAACTTTCAACCAAGTAGTTCAATTTTTTAAGAAAATAATTTTCCGCCAACAATATTAAGTTTCTACAAAAAAAAATCTTCAAGAAATAACATTCAATTTTAAACAAATAATTGAATTTTTAATTAAAAATATGAATTTTCAATCAAGCAGATTAATTTCTAACTTAGATAATGAATCATTAATAAAAATATAGAATTTCATCAAAGTAGTTCAACCTTCAAACAACCCTTTTAAAAAATGGCACCATAAAGATTAATTTTTTGCCCACAAAAACGAACCTTTACATTAAAAAAAAAAGATAATTCTGCTGACGGAATTAATTTTCAGGCATAAAAAATGAATTAATTTCCTTTTAAATAATGTTTAAAACCATAAAGATGAATATGGAAATAAAATCACAAATATTCAACAAAAAAAAATTAACTTATAACAAACTGGTTCAACCAATTAGTAAAATTATCATTTAAAAAATTATGAATTTGCAACCAAAATTCTAAACTAAAATAATAAATTTGTACCTATAAAGAAAAATGTGTCCAATCAGTAACAACGTTGACTGATGAAATCAGTCATTTGAATGACATAAACAAAATCATTTTGAAAAATGCAATCAGTGTATTTTACTAACTAAACAAGTCATTGTTAATGATCTGATCCGTGAATTCCAACCAATTAATGAGTCATTTGTTTTTAATTTAAATAACTTAATAAAATTGAAAGTCCACTGATCAAGTCAGTCATTTGAATTATCCAAACGAAATCATTCTGAATAATGCAATCAGTTAATTTTACTAATTAAGTCATTCACAATAATTGATCTAACCTATGAATTTTAACATGTGAATCAGTCATTTGTAGGTAATTTAATTAAATTAAAAAATGTAAGGTCTAATGATTAAATCAATAATTTAAATGATTTTAAGAAAGGAATGTTGGGCATTGCAATCAATAAATGTTATTAATTAAATCATTCGTTATGATTGATCTAATCAGTGCAATGCAACATGTTATTTTGTCATTTGTGGTTAATGTAAATCTCTTAATAAAATGTAAAGTCCACTGATCAGATCAGTCATTTGAATGATCTAAACAAAATTATTTTGAATAATGCAATCAGTGAATTTTACTAGTTAAATCATTCATTATGATTCATCTAATCCGTGCATTTCCCCATGTTAACCAGTCATTTGTGTTTAATTTAAATTATTACCTAATAAAATGTAAAGACAACTGATCAAATTAGTAATTTGAATTATCAAACGAAATCATTTAGAATAATGCAATCAGTCAATTTGACTAATTAAACAAGTCATTATGATCATTCTGCTCCGTGAATTTCAACATGTTTATCAGTCATTCATGGTTAGTTTAAATCACTTAATAAAATTTAACGTCCACTGATCGAATCAGTAATTTGAATGATCTAAACGAAATAATTCTGAATAATGCAATCAGTGAATTTTACTAGTTAAATCATTCATTAAGATTCATATAATCCGTGAATTTCCCAATGTTAATCAGTCATTTGTGGTTAATTTAAATCACCTAATAAAATGTAAAATCCACTAATCAGATCAGTAACTTGAAAGGTCTTAACGAAGTCATTCTGAATATTTCAATCAGTGAATTTGACTAATTAAACAAGTAATTATGATTGATCACCTCCGTGAATTTCCCCATGTTAATCAGTCATTTGTGGTTAATTTAAACCACCTAATGAAATATAAAGACAACTGATCAAATTAGTAATTTGAATTATCAAACGAAATCATTTAGAATAATGCAATCAGTGAATTTTACTAATTAAACAAGTCACTATGATTGATCTACTATGTGAATTTCAACATGTGTATCAGTCATTTGTGGTTAGTTTAAATCACTGAATAAAATTTAATGTCCACTGATCAATTCAGTAATTTAAATGATCTAAACGAAATCATTTTAAATAATGCAATCAGTGAATTTTACTAGTTAAATCATTCATTATGATTCATCTAATCCGTCAATTTCCCCATGTTAATGAGTCATTTGTGGTTAATTTAAATCACCTAATAAAATGTAATGACAACTGATCAAATTAATAATTTAAATTATCAAACGAAATCATTTAGAATAATGCAATCAGTGAATTTTACTAATTAAACAAGTCATTATGATCAATCTGCTCCGTGAATTTCAACATGTTTATCAGTCATTTGTGGTTGTTTTAAATCACATAATAAAATTTAACGTCTACTGATCAAATCAGTAATTTGAATGATCTAAACGAAATCATTTTGAATAATGCAATCAGTGAATTTTACTAGTTTGATCATTCATTATGATTCATCTAATCCGTGAATTTCTCAATGTTAATCAGTCGTTTGTGGTTAATTCAAATAACTTAATAAAATGTAACGTCCAATGATCAAATCAGTAATTTAAATGATCTAGACAAATTCATGTTTGATAATGTAATCAGTACATTTTATTAATTAAATTAGCCATTTTGATTGATCTAATCCGTGAATTACAACGAGCTAATTAGTCATTTTTGGGTGATTTGAATCATTTAATAAAATCTAGGAATTCAAGTAGAAATCATTTTATTATTTTATTATAGAAGACAAATCAGTCACTTCCACTAAATGTGAATCATGAACTACAAACGACTGATAGATTCAGTCATCAAGATTGACTGATATTTCTTTTAAAATGACTGTTTTTGCATAAGCAGTTACTGAACTTTCAGTGAAATCAAGCTCAATTAATTTAATCAGTGCAATTTTGACTGATTTAAATTAAGAGTGTACGTTTATGGAAATAACCTTGCTTTTGAAGAACCACAGTGGTCCTTATCTTCTTTTTTATTGTTCCCTTGCACTTGATCATGTTTCACACCCCAACCTTCACTATAAGGGATGTAAAATATACATGCAGTGCGAGTTCGATGTACGTGGTGAAGACAAAAGACAGTGCTCTTGAGCATTACATGTATGCTTTTTCTTTGTACTTTTTTCGCAGAAAATAATGAAAGATTCTTTTGTCAAAGAAAATTGCAGACTAGGGAAAAGGCAACTCTTAATAACCTGGGTCGTGGAACCCACTGATTAAAAAATAACTCATTTAGATTTGAAATTAAAAATATATGCTTTACCTTCTTTGAAATCTCTTTAGTCTTCGATTATGCACAAAAATCTTAAATCGTGAAGTTATTGTGGACGTGCGGTCTGTGAGACCGCATGGCCACACTTGAAGGTTAATAATCGCATCAGTGTATAATCAAAAAACTATTTAACGAACTTGAGTTGATTATTTGAGGAACCGATCATTTACTGTCCAAATTGACAATTGAAATTACCAAATAGCCTTTTTTATATAAATTATTAATAAAAGTTTATAGTTCATTCATAAAATAAAATCAAAGTGTCAGTTATTCAGTTTGAAGCGAAAAATTTAATATTTTAACTACAGTCAGGTTTTTTTGCATAGTTCTAAAATTTGAAAATATGACATTATTTTTTACTAAAAAAACGTTCATCAGTTTTTTTCGTAAAATTTGATTAACGAAAAATTTGTCAATTTGTCTTTAAAAATTCATCTATTTTTTTGAAAATTTGTCTCTTTTGGTTGTAAATTATTCTTAATGCGTAACAATTAATCTGTTTGTTTGAAAAATAAGGTTCCGGTTGAAAACATAACTGCTTTATAAAAAAAATTTAGTTCCTTGAAAATAGACCTTCTTAGTTAACAACTCAACTATTTGTTTGGAAATGGACTTTTTTATACAAAAATATTATTATTTTTCGTAAATTCATTTATTAATCTTAAACATTAATTTC
Source organism: Belonocnema kinseyi (assembly GCF_010883055.1). NCBI lineage: Eukaryota > Metazoa > Arthropoda > Insecta > Hymenoptera > Cynipidae > Belonocnema > Belonocnema kinseyi. The sequence goes on along the minus strand of NC_046664.1, from coordinate 83,545,845 downwards.
TATTGTTAAATTCAAACTAATTTGTTAAAAATATTTCTTATTCTTGTTAAAAATCAATATTACACTTGAAAATTTATTAGTTTTGGTTGAAAATTTAAGTGTTTCTTCAAACCTTCTTTTTTTATTTCAAAATTAAATTTAATTTACTGAAAATTGAACTATTTCATTTTTTGTTACTAATTAAATTTTTAAATTGCAAACTTACTTCTTTCGGTGAAAATTGAACTATTTTACTGAAATTTATATATTTTTCTGAAAATTCATTAGTTTTAGTTCAAAATTGAAGTATTTTTCGCAAATTTCTTTTTTTTTTTTGGTACCCAATTATTTTTTTAACTTAAAATTGAACTATTTTATGTTTCCATAAAAACTTATTTTTTTAGTAGGAAATTTATTTCTTTTCGTGAAAATTTACCTATTTTATTGCAGTTTTTTCTTGTTTTCTTTTTTTTTTGCTGAAAATTAACTTCTGAACTTTAAAATTGAGTATTTGATTTAAAATTTCTCCTTTTTGTTTAAATTACCTGCTTTTGATTCAAGAATGAAATCTTTTTTGTTATACTACCGGTTATTTATTTTTTCTTTTAAAACGCATCTCTTTTGGTTCAAAGTTATACTACTTAGTTAAAAAGTAATTTTTTCGTTGAGAGTGTATTTCTTTATTTATAAAATTCATTTCTATGATTGAAGATGTAACTATTCTATTAAAAATTTCGCTTTTTTTGTTTAACATTTTCTTTTAATAAAAAACGTATTCCATTTTGTACAAAACAATGTTTTCTTTTTTCATTCGAAATTTACTTCTTGTGCTACAAGTGGATCTATATTGTTGACAAATCAGTTTTTTTATCTGAGAATTTTACTATTCTATTTTTAGTTAAAATTCATTTTTTGGTTGATAATCTGATAATTAAAAAAAAAGTGTCTCCTTTTAGTAGAAAATTTTCCTTTTTTAGTTAGAACTTCAGTTATTTAGCTGAAAATTGATGTATTTTGTTTAAATTTTATTTTTCAGTAGAAATTTAATCTTCTTGTTTGAAAACTTCTTTTTTTGTGAAAAATTAAAATATTTCATTTTTTGTAAAATTTATCAAATTTATCAAATTGGTTAAAAATTTATTTATATGGTTTTTTTTTTGTTAAAAATTAATTTTCTTCAAAAAAAATTTAACTATTCCATTTTGGACTGAAAATGTTGTCTTTTTTGGTTCTAAACTTTTTGGGTGAAGATTGAATTACTTCATTTTTCGTTTAAAACTTGTCTTTATTTGTTGAAATGTCTACTATTTGTTTAAAAAATATATAATGTTATCAAAACACGTACTTTGAATTGCTATTCAGTAGAAAATAGTGTTATGTTTATAAGATTCAAAACTACGCAAGAAATAGTGACTACTAATTAAAGTATTGCACTTTTCCTGAGGAATCTGTATTATAATTAGAGGATAACAGAAATTCTTAACATCTTTACAGGCTAGATGGAGCTGTAAATTAAAAATTTTATTTAATAATTTTTTTTTATCAAAAAATATCTCCTTCTCTCCGCTGGGAATCGAACCACAGAACTTTCGATTGACGGTCGGCTGCTTTTCCCTTAAGCTACTAGAGAGAACGAAAAAATATCCTTTTTCAGAAATACACACATTATTTTGTCAGATGCTAGGTTTTCAAATTCTTCAAGGAATTTTTATTATCATCACAGAATAACGTAAACTTTTCACGCCTTTTCAGATTAGATGAAGCTATGAATTAAACATTTTTTTCATGAAATTTTATTTCTTAAAAAAGATCCTTTAAGCTACAACCATGAAGCTACCGATCGGTATTCGGAAGTTCTGTGGTTCGATTCCTAGCGGAGCGAAGGAGTAGACTTTTTTTTAGAAAGAAAAAAATGTGAAATTTTTTTTTTAATTTATAGCTCCATCTAGTCTGAAAAGAAGTTAAGATTTTCTATTCTTTTCTGGTGATAATACAGATTCCTTTAACAGCTTGAATACGTAGCACCTGAAAATATAATGCCTACACTTCTAAAAAACGATTCTTCTTCCCATCTCTCCAGTAGCTTAAGGGAAAAGCACCCGAACGGCAATTGGTAGCTCTGTGGTTCGAATCCAAGCGGAATATTTTTTTTTTTAATAAGATGTAATTTAATACCTTTTTCTCTCCAAACTGAATGTCTTAATCTGTCACTTCAGTTTAAAAAGGAACTATAAACTTTTATTAAAATTTGTATTAAAAAGGGTATTTTTAAATTTATTAAACTGAAAGGTCACCCATAAATACAGTTCAATATATTTAAGATAAATGTATACAAGTGATAACAATACTATTGCAGGATGCATTCGATACATTCCTCAGTCCAAATGATCAATTATTAATTATTATCAAGGATCGCTGTGTAAGTTCAATGAACACCATGAAACGTGTAATTACACACAAGTGTAACGTAATTAATTGGATGGACTGCGCCACGTTTCCCAGAGGGTGATAAATTAGGGAGCTGTGTAATATTCCGCTAGGTAATACAACTTTCCTCATAGGTGGTACTTATCAGAGAATGTCTCAATTTTTAGTTTGGAAATTAACAGTTTAATTAACGCCTACAATGTACTGTATAAATTATATCACTAACAGTGATAAACCGCTGATAAAATCTTTTTTTATTGAAAGTACACGCTTCTAATTGGATGTTTGGCCAGGGTAGAGGAAAAATGCAGAAAACCATATCCCGAGCACTCTTCGAATTGTGTTATAATAAATTTGAAAGTATTTGTTTAGCAATGGTATTCAATTGACACGAAAATCTGTATCAATTTAAAAAACAATATTACATTCTTTAAATATTTTGTTGTAGATCTCAAATTGATACCGTGAAATTTAGGGTGATGAAATAACTTACCAACAAAAAAATGACTTCTGCCAGAAAATATGAATTTTCAGTCCACAAGGATGAATTGTCAACAAAATAATGAATTTTCTTCCGAAAAAGATGACTTTACAGAAAAAGCTTTTTAAAGTTTCAACAAAAAAGCTGAATGTTCGCCAAAATGATTGAATTCTCAATTCTCAAATTAATTTTCTACTAAATAGTTACATTTTTTTAATTAGTTTAATTTTTAATCAAATATTTAAATTTTTTGCTAAAAAGTTACATAAAAACATTAGTTTTTAACCAAATAGTTGAATTTCCTAGCAAAACTGTTAAAGTTTCGATCAAGAAGATTATTTTTTCATCAAAAAGGGCCAAATTTCAACTAAATAAAAGAATATTCAACCAAAAAGATTAATTTCGTATCAAAAACTAATTTTCAACAGAGCACATAAATTTTCTATCAAATTGTTGAATTTTAAAGCCTAAAGATGAAATTTCTATAAGATAGTTGAACTTTCGCCCCTTAAAATGAATTTCCAACAAAAAACTTAAGTTTTCATCAAATAGCTGCATTAAGAAAATATATTTTACTTTTTAACCAAATATTTTAAATTTCTACTAATTAGTTACATTTAAAAAAATTAATTTTTAACCAAATGTTTTAATTTTCTAATAAAATAGCTCAAGTTTAAATGTTTTTTCTACCAAAAAACACATTATCAACAAAACACATCAATTTTCTATTAAATTGTTAAATTTTGAAGACAAAAAATTAATTTTCGAGAAGAATGTTGAATTTTCGACTCTTTAAATAAATTCCTAACAAAAAATTAAATTTCCTACTAAATAATTATATTTTTCAATTCTAGTTTTATTTTTAAACAAATATATAAATTTTCCGCCAAATAGTTGCATTAAAAAAAGTTTTAATTTTTTATCAAATATTTTAATTTTCTATTAAATAATTGTATTTCAATAAAAGATTAATGTTTATCCGAAAAATTTAATTTTCTGACAAAATAGTTAAAGTTTTAAATAAACAGATTATTTTCCTATCAAAAAAGACAGAATTTTAACTAAATAATAGAATTTTCGACCAAGAAGATTAATTTCCTGCCTAAAAACTAATTTTCAACAAACCAAATAAAGTTTCTGTCAAATTTTTAAATTTTGAAGACAAAACATGAATTTTCTAGAAAAGAGTTGAATTTTCGACCCTAAAAACGAATTTTTAACAAAACATTTAATTTTCTACCAAATTGTTACATTAAAAAAGTAGTTTTATTTTTAAACAAATATTTTAATTTTTTACTAAATAGGTACATATAAAAAATAGATTTATTTTTAACTGAATAGCTTAATTTTCTAACAAAATAGTTGAAGTTTGAACCAAGAGGATTATTTTTCTATAAAAAAGGCACAATTTCAACTAAATAAAAGGATTTTTTAAACCAAGAAAATGTATTTTCTACTAAGAAAATAATTTTCAACAAAATACATGAATTTTGAATCAAATTGTTGAATTTTTAAGAAAAACATATGAATTTTCTAGAAGACTGTTCAATTTTCGACCCTAAAAATACATTTTAAACAAAAAATTTAATTTTATACCAAATTGTTATATTTTTTCGGAATAGTTTCATTTTCAACCCAACATTTAATTTTTTAAGAAAATAGTTCAATTTTCAGTTAAGAAGATCAATTTTCTACCAAAAAACTAATTTTCAACAAAATGGATGATTTTTATATCAAATTGTTCAATTAAAAAAAAAGATGAATTTTTTAGAAGAAAGTTCAATTTTCGACCCTCAAAATGAATTTACAATAATAAAGGTTATTTTCTTAGCAAATATCTAGATTTTCAAATGAAAAGTTCAATTTTTAACTTAATAGTTGAATTTTTTACAATAATAGTTGAAGTTTTAACAGGAAAGAATCAATTTCAACAAAAAATTGTTTTTAATCAACCAAATGAATGCCAGAATTGTGCATTAATATTATTGTTGTTATCAGTTTAAGAGTGAAGGCAGCTCAAAAGCTAATAAAATTACACTCCGTCTAGAACGACGACCCCCATCCAAGTATAACCTGAGCCAAGCATTTCTTAACTTCGGTGATCGAAGGACAAGCCGTTAAAATTTCCATATGTCCAAGCGGACAGGTAAAAATGTATGTATAAACATAAACATAAATAT
>NC_046664.1:83534194-83540678 GCF_010883055.1 Belonocnema kinseyi | reverse complement strand
TAATAATATAATATATGTATAATATATTTGTAACTTTTCACTGCAAAATTTAATTTTCTACAATGTACTTGGATTTTCAACACGGAGAAATGAATTTATAACAAAACACATAACAGTTGACATTTCACCAGAAAAAGATATTAATTTAAAATACTATTTTGAAAGAATTGAACCTAAAAGGATGAATTTTAAAGGAAAGGGATTAATTTTCTAACATGAAAGATGAATTTTCAACAAAATATGTGAATATTTAAGCAAATAGTTTGTTTTTCAAATGGAAAAGATCATTTTTTCATTAAAAATATCAATTTTCAGCCCAAAATAAAATAATTACATTTTCAAATACAACAATTATTTGTTAAATAAAAAGTTTTATTTTTAATAAAATAAATTTTAACCAAAGAGATGAATTCCACCACTTTGTTAATAATTTAATTCTTCTGTTGAAAATACAATTATTTTGCCCTAAATCAAATCATTTTCTTGAAACTTCAACTCTTTTGTTGATCAATCGTCTATTTGTAAAGAAAATTAATTCTTTTGAATTCGAATTTAACTTTTTTTTAAATTGACACTTTTTGGTTCGAAATTCCACTATTATGAAACTTAGTTCCTTTTAATTAAAAGTTCAACTATCTGGTTGTAAATACAACGGGTTGATTAATCGGAAATGAAAAACTATGTTGATAAAAATTGAATGCCTTTATTAAAAAATTATCTTTTGTTATTCGAAAATGAATTACCTTATTAAAAACTCGTATTTTAGGACTGAAAATTCCATATTTTTAAATCTATAATTTAAAAAAATCTATAGACAATTTTTTTATTTAAATTTTTATAAACAGAAGATCTGCTCACTTCGCTCCATTGGGATCGAAGAGAGTAGATCTTTTTTCTAAAAAATTCCATTTAAAGGATCTATAATTAATCTTTTTGGGAAAAAATATTCTGGTTTGAGAACTCAATTTTCTTCTGAATTTATTGGACAGAAGATTTAAATATTCAGTGAAATTGCAACTTTTTGTGGTTGATGAAAATTCTTTTTTTTTAATTCGACCGCTTGGCTGAAACTTTATCTTTGAAGTTTGGATATTTAACTATTTGGTCAAAAAAAAAAATTTTCTTTCTTCAGTTAGAATTGAACTATTTGGTTGGGAATGAAATGGGAAGTTAGTCATTAATTTTTTGTTTGTTGATGAATCATCTTCTTTAGTGTAAAATTAATCTTTCTCAGTTTAAGCTTTATATGATATTTGATGAAAAAGAAGAGGTGTGGAAAAAGTTTTCTAAATACTTCTACAGCTTGAAATCGTTTTCCTTTTCTAAAATACTTTAATTATTGGAAAACAGCAAGAAATCGCAGAGAGCCAGGTCAGGACTCTATGAGAAATTCCAAAGTTGTGTAAGCTCGCGTTTCACGAGGAATTGCTGAGTAAGGTGCCGAAACATTGGTTCACTTAAAAAATATTTTTTGGAATCCCGAGGTTTTTTACTATCTCTCTCACTTTTAAACGATGATTTCCATCAATTAGAACTTGCTTCGTTTCACATTTACAGTTCTTTTGGTTCTTGCTGAATGGAAAAACCAGTTTTCAAGAAATAGAACAACTAGGTTCCAACTTAGAGCCCAGGTCGGATGATTTCCATACAGAACTCGTATCAGTAGCCTTTTTCAAAAGTGCTGTGAATTCCACAAATTGAATTATACATAGCCAAATACTTTCCAGGTGGAAATGGTTTCCAGAATAAGGGTTTTTAGAATGATAGTTTCCAGAAGAATCGCTAAAGGAGCAAGTCGCCAATAACACAGGCTCATCCCCCAACCTCCGGTCACAAAAAAAATATTTTTTGGAATCCTAAAGACTTCCTCTATCTGTTTCACTATAGAATAATAATTTACTTTAATTAGTACTTGCTTCACTGACAATTTTTAGTTATTTTGGCCCTTCCTAAATGAAAAACCCTGTTTTCAAGAAATGGAATAACTAGGTTCAACCATAGAATCTAAGTTGGATAATTTCCGGACAGAACTAGAATCAGTAGCATTTTTCAAAAAAGCTGTGAATGCCGCAATTTGAATTATGTACACTAAAATGATTTCCAGATGGATACGGTTTCCACAAGGATTGTTTTAAGAAGAATGGTTTTCAGACGAATGGCTAAAGGAGCAAGTCTCCAATGACATAGGCTCTTGCTTTTCTTCAACTTTTTAGTTCTTTTGGCCCTTTCTAAATGAAAGAACCTGGTTTTAAGAAATAGAGCAACTAGATTCAAACTTAGAATCCAGGTCGGATAATTTCCGGACAGAACTAGCACCTGTAGCATTTTTCAAACGTGCTGTTGAATGTCACAATTAGAATTATATACACTAAAATTATTTCCAGATGGATACGGTTTCCACAAGGATTGTTCCCAGAAGAATGGTTTTCAGGCGAATGGCTAAAGGAGGAAGTCGCCAATGACACAGGCTCATCCCCCATCCTCCGTTCACAAAAACAATATTTTTTGAATCCTAAAGACTTCCTCTATCTCTCTCACTCTAAAATAATAATTTACATTAATTGGCACTTGCTTCACTTAAAATTTTTAGTTATTTTGGCCCTTCCTAAATTAAAAAACCTGTTTAAGAAATGGAACAACTAGGTTCAAACATAGAATCTAGGTTGGATAATTTCCGGACAGAACTAGCATCAGTAGCATTTTTCAAACGTGCTGTGAATGTCACAGTTAGAATTATGTACACTAAAATTATTTCCAGATGGATACGGTTTCCACAAGAATTGTTCCCAGAAGAATGGTTTTCAGGCGAATGGGTAAAGGAGCCAGTCGCCAATGACACAGGCTCTTGCTTTTCTTTAAATTTTTAGTTCTTTTGGCCTTTCTAAATGAAAGAACCTGGTTTTAAGAAATAGAGCAACTAGGTTCAAGCTTAGAATCCAGGTCGGATAATTTCCGGACCTAACTCGTATCAGTAGCATTTTTCAAAAGTGGTGTGAATACCACAATTAGAATTATATACACTGAAAATTTTTACAGATGAAAACGGTTTCCACAAGGATGGTTTCCAAAAGAATGGTTTATAGAAAAATGTCTATAGGACCAAGTCGCCAATGACCCAGGCTCATCCGCAAACCTATGTTCATCAAAACAATATTTGTTGGAATCCCGAGGTCTGTCTCTATCTCGCTCACTCTTAAATGATGATTTCCATAAATTAGTACTTGCTTTGTTCCACATTTTCAGTTCTTTTGACACTTCCTGAATGCAAAAACCTATTTTTGAGAAATAGAACAACTAGGTTCAAAGTTAAAATACAGATCGGATAATTGCCGGACGGAACTCGTGTCAGTAGCAGTTATTAATATTTGTGTAAATGCCACAAATGGAATTATACACAGTCAAATGGTTTCCAGAAGGAAGGTTAAAGAAGCAAGTCGCCAATGACACAGGCTCATCCCGAAATCTTTGTTAACCGAAACAATATTTTTTTTAAATCCCGAGGTCTTTCTCTATCTATTCTACTTTTAAACGATGATTTCCATTATTTTTAGCACTTGATTCGTTTCACATTTTTTAAATTATTAAATGAAATTAAATTTAATTAAAATTAAAATTAAAATTAAATTAAATTATTAAATTAAAACACATTTAATTAGATAGAACAACTAGGTTCCAATTTAGAGCCCAAGTCGGATAATTTCCGGACAGAACACTTATCAGTAGCATTTTTTAAAAGTTCTGTGAATGCCAGAAATTTAATTATACACACGAAAATGGTTTCCAGAAGGATGGTTTCCAGAAGAGTTGCTACTAGAAGAATGGCTAAAGGATCAAGTAGACAATGACCTAAGCTCATTCCCAAACCTTTGTTTATCGAAACAGTTATTTTTTTCACTCTTAAACGATGATTTTCATTAACTAGCACTTGCTTCGCTTCACATTTTTAGTTTTTTTGGCACTTCCTGAATGAAAAAACCTGCTTTCAAGAAATAGAACAACTAGATTCAAACAAATGGAATTATACACAGTCAAATGGTTTCCAGAAGGAAATGGTTTCCAAAAGGATGGCTAAAGAAGCAAGTCACCAATGACACAAGCTCATCCCCAAATATTTGTTTACTCAAACAAGATGTTTTGGAATCCTAAAGTCTTCCTCTATCTTTCTCACTCTAAAACGATGATTTCCATCAATTAGCACTTGCTTCGCTCCCAAATTTCAGTTCTTTTGGCCCTTCCTAAATGAAAATACCTGCTTTTAAGAAATAGAACAACGAGGCTCCAATTTAGAGCCCAGGTCGGATAATTTCCGGACGGAACACTTATTAGTAGCATTTTTTAAATGTTCTGTGAATGCCAGAAATTTTATTATACACACAAAAAAGGTTTCCAGAAGGATGGTTTCCAGAAGAGTTGCTACTAGAAGAATGGCTAAAGGACCAAGTAGACAGTGACAGAACTCGTATCAGTAGCATTTTTCAAAAGTACTCTTCATGCCACAATTTGAATTGTGCACAGACAAATAGTTCTCAGAAGGAAGTGGTTTCCAGTATAAGGGTTTCCAGAAGAATGGATTTCACATGACTGGTTTTTAGAATAATGTTTTCTAGAAATCTTGAATGCTAGGAATGAAAGATGCTGATAAATAAGATACAATGACACCTCAATTGCTGAATGCAGCGTCACGATTGTACATAATCATTACGCAGCATAGTCTGTCTTTCTTGACAGCTGGTATCATTGGCAGCGCGTGCGCATTGCACAAAAGGTGCAATGGTACGTAATCTTTGCGATTGTAAGGAGATTTATAATTAGTCGAGCGCGATAACCATACCACCATGAGGATTTATCGATGGCAATAAATATCACCCCGACTGTGCACCAACCTGCATGTCTGCTGCATATTATCTACCTGCACCTTTATGCTATGTTGCGTGTACAGCTTCTATCGAATTTCCTTCTTTTCAATGTGCCCCCCCCCCCCCCTGATAGGGAGTTTACACTCGGAAAAAGTCCAGGCGCAATAAATTGTTTTCGGACTTCTAACTCACGACAGTTCTTTCAGCCAAACAAACCCCTCTTGAGGTGGATTCCTTGTCAAGAGTTTACTCGGTCTTAAATCAACTGAGTCGAGCAACCAGCGCTATGAAAAGTCTGTCCTGGAATTTATGTAGTTTAAGGAGAGTGATGTTTAAGTGGTTGTGTTTTACGAGAATGAAAATGAGTGTATTCTCAAGTTGTGGAATCTTGAAATGATAGAGAAACATTGTAAGCAAATTTTGAAGCTGCTTTTTGGTATGCAAATGGTACCTTAAAAATAATCCCACTGCAATTTTATACTTTATTACTACCCTCCTTTATTATTTTCTGGGATTAAAAAAGAAATTAAGTGAGAAACAAATGACATAATGATTTTTTTAAAGCCTGGGTATCATTTTAATTGGATAGGGTGCATTATTTATCAGTTTGCTTTTAGCAGATCAAAAAAGTAAGCATTCCCTGAAAAAGCGAATTTTCAAGAAATAACTACATTCTTTTTGTTAGATTTCTCCTAGTTTATTTTATCACATTTCTAACAGAGATAACTTCGATTTAGGGGTAAGGCTTACAATTTAAAAATAGCAAAGTTGATTTCGTAAAAATCACTTAGTCGTCTGCTGCTTTCTTTGTTCTCAGCATCAGCACTCACTGTGCTCGAAATATTTTGAGAATTTTTCTTCACCCCGTGAAGATGAAAATAATTGTAAACAATTAAAATAATATCCATTACTTATCATTATATTAAGCTTCTGAATGAATCTAAGTTAGAGAAATGGTTGAGATTACAATTTACCTTTCTTAGGTTAACTATTCGACAGTAGTTGAGTCGAAAAGTTCAACTTACTTTTCAAATCAGGTCGATTTCACAAAATATTCTTAATTAACTTTCTAGTTTTTATTGTTTAATCGATTAAAATAATTTTGAATTCCCATTACCAATACCAGTATCAGTTTTTTTTCTTTAGTGAACTCTTTTAAAAATAAGACGCTCAAACAATAATAATCACTATAATAAGAACTTTAGTTTTTACACTAAATTATTTTATGACTGTGGTCTTGAAGAATTTTTTTTTTCTATTTTTTTGTACTTATTTATTAAGTCAGCAGAGATTTGATTTAAGAACAAGTTATTTGTCATTGAAGGATTTGAATCAGACAAGCAAAGGATAGAAATTCCTACTTCAGATGTGCGATATTTTTCGAGATTCTTGAATTTTTCTAATCTAATTAGATAATAATAATTTCTAATCTAATTAATAATCTAGTTGAAATTTTTTTGTTCTTAAATAAAAAATCTTTCAAGTTGCCAGTAAGAGTACCATTTTTCTAAAAATATTGCCTCCAAAATACCAGGTGTATACATATGAAACCGGTATTTTTTCAAGAAAAAAACACATTTATTTCAAGAGAATGATAACAAATATTTTATTCAAAGTATGCGCTCTCG
>NC_046664.1:83525883-83534094 GCF_010883055.1 Belonocnema kinseyi | reverse complement strand
GGATATTGTTGACAGATGACAATACGCCAATTAGAACAAATGGTAAGTTCCGACAGTGCCTACAAGTGTGCCTACTGGCCGCTAAATGGCAATACCGGTTTCGTATGTATACACCTGGTAGTAGGCTCTTAAGAATAATCCTCAGTATTAAATTTTTCAGTTTTTACAGTAAATTCTTTAAAAATCTGGGTGAAAAGAAATATTTTTTTACTTATTTATTAAAGTCGTAGAGCTTTGGTTAAAAACCAATGTTTCTGCTATTGATGAATTTGAGTAAGAAAGTCGAATAATATAAATTATTTATTCAGTTGTGCCATATTTTCTCGAGATTCTTGAATTTTTCTTGATTTGCAATCTGGTTGAAAATTTTTTGTTCCTTGAATAAGAAATCTTTAAAATTACGAGGACCAGTAGCACAAATAAAAACTCTTTGAAAGTACCAATTCTAGTACTATAAATAAAAAATCTTTAAAATTTCCAGTACCAGTACCATTTTTCGCTCAAAATACTTACTTTAAAATAGAACGCTCTGAAAAGGATCCTCAATATAAAAAACTAGTTTTTACAGTGAATTATTTTCAAATTGGGGATTAAGAAATATTATTTTTTAAATTTATTTGTGAAGTTAGTAAAGAATAGAAATTACCAGTTCAGATGTGCAATATTTTTCAATATACTTGAATTCTTCTTGATTTGCAATCTGGTTAAAACAATTTTTTATTTCCTAAATCAAAAATATTCCTCAGTTAAAAAATTTTCTTCTATGGTCAAAAAATTAACTACTTCATTGAAACTTGAACTTAATTTTTAAATACGAATTTTTGAATTTAAAACTCTCTCTTTTGTTAAAACTTTTGAAAAATATTTTATTCGTCTTGATTTAGTTGAAAATTAATTAATTGGACTGAAATTTTCTATATTCTATTTCTGATTAAAAATTGATCGTTTTTAATTCTACTTCCTGGTTAAAATTCAAAATACTTTGTTCAAAACTCATTTTTTCGGATTAATGATTCATCATGTTATTTGAAAATTCACCTCATTGACTGAAAATTTGTTTGGATTTTGTTGGAAATGAATTTTTTTTAAATGAAAATTATTCTTTTTGGTTTAAAATTCAATGGCTTAGTTGAAAGTTAAGCAAAAAAGTTAAAAATATTTTTATTTGGTTAAACATTTGAGTTGTAGTTAGAAACTTATCTATTATTTTGAAAATGATTAATTATGATTTTTCGGTGGTTTTTTAATTTGTATTGTTTGTGATACATAAAATAATAATTTCTACTGATAACTAAATGTTTGCACGAATTATTTTAATAATTGACTAGTATTTTGAGCAGTTTTCTCTAAGAATAAAATTAGAAAATAGCGGGTTTTTCTGAAGTGTCAAATTATTTTCGAATATTTAGTTAGTTTAAGGCAATTATCAATTAAATTCACCAGAAAAGGGTTTTTCAAAAACATTTTTGTAGTATGTATAATTATATACTATTAGAATAATGTTAGAAACTTACAGTTTTTTAAAACAAAAATGTACTTTTCAATTAGCGGGAGATGCTAATTAAATTAAATTTATAAAAAATATTTCTTTAAACAAGTTATTATTGCTTTTAATAATATTATCTTAGAATAATGCTAAAAAATTGAAGCTTTTTCACAAATTTTCTACTTTTTTCCATTTTGCAATAAGAGTGAGTTCCGAAATTAGTTCATGTTAAGATATTTAATTGTTTACACATTTTTTATTATTGTTAATAATATTTAATTTGAATAATACTATTAATTTGCGATTCCTTTCCAAATTTACAACTTTTAGTCTATTTTTCACTTGAAGTGAGTAAATAATTACGTGAAATTAGCAAAAATAGATATTTTTACAAACTATAATTTTTTATAACTATCTTCTTCTTTATTATTGTCAGATAGTTGCGGTTTCTTCTGAAATTTCTAACTTTTTACCCACTTTTTACCTAATAAAGTGATAAATAATTCAAGTTAACAGAAATAGTTGTTAAAAAAAATTATTATGATAAAATGTTACGGTTTTTTGAACTCTTAAACTTTTTGTTCAAATGCGTATTTATATAATTTATTATTGTTCATAACCATCTTGTCTTAGACAAATTCTAGAACGTTCCCTTTTTTCAAATTTTTAGTTTTACTTTTACTTTATACTTATGAAGAAATAATAAATTAACCTCAACAAGAATCATTTTTTTAATAGTATTGTATTTTTTTAAGGAAACTATTTTTTCTCTTTTTCCCAAAAGTTAAAAAAATTAATGTATACACAAAACCTATATTACTCAAGATAGTTTCTCTCTGATGTTTATTAATTATTTGTTAGTAACTGAAAAGGCAAGGCAAAGTTACAAATTTCACAAAAAACCGCACCTCTCTGGCATTAATATAAATTAATATAGTTATTAATAATAATTTGTTTGAACAATTATTTTTGTTTAATTTAATTAACTATCAAGTTACTCCGAATGAGAAATAAAAAAATAGTAAACAATTTAAGAAAAAACGGCAACTTTCTACCATTAAGCAAAGAGAATTTTATTAAAAATTATAATAAATTTTATAAATAATTATTTTGTTTAACTTAAATTAATTGTAACTTCACTTTTATTAAAAAGTGTACGAAAAGTTGAATTTTTTTTAACCGCGACTCTTTATCTCTATTTTAAGAGAAAAGTGCAAAAAGCAATAAAAATATTGTTTGAACAATTTATGATACATCTACGTTTATGGGATTTTTTTTACCCAATGAAGCAGACTTATGGGGGTGATATTGAAAAAATAATATTTTATTCGTATTTTACTACTATTTCGGAAGAAAAATGCCGAGTTTCAACTCGATTCAGCTAATATAGACGATTCTGAATTAAATTTACAAAGAAGTTTCTTTTCATGGGAAATACGTGTCAAATTTCATGGAGCTTGTGGCACCTTTAAATATATTTTTTTTAAATAACACATTTATTTATTTATTTTCATTAGAGCTACTTTTAGGGCGAAATGCATGAAAAAATCGAAGAAAAAATTGGACCAATCTAATGGGGACACTGAGTAAGTAGTTCAAGACAATAATAGTCGGACGTTGACCCCAATTTATACCTTAGCACTTGACTGCTTCTGCCATGATTCTGAATCCTTCCTCGGCTTTTAAGGGTCTTCTTCTCGCAAAGTAATTTCGCACCGGCGACTAGATCAGCGATAGTGAAGACCACGTGGGGCGCCTTCATTTATCCGAGCAGCGCCGGAAACAAAATAATTAGAGTGAGGCCAAGGGAGGTGTGGCGCCAGCGGCCAGACTGACACAAAGGGATGAAGCGGGAGGGAGGAATTTGGTACCCTCAGAAGAACCTATAATGACGTCAAAGTCGAGCTGGCACCTACGGCTTGGCTTCGTTTAACGTCGTTTTCAATTATGCGCCCGTTAACCGTTTCATCCGGGCGCCAATAAATTTAAACAATCCTCTTTTGTTTTAATTTTATCTTTTCCCTTTTTTTGCACCCCTTTTGCATTCTTGTCCCCAAGGACTTCGATTGAAGACGTATCTCGAGGCATCGACGAATTGCGCAGAAATTAGTTCCATTTTCAATTTAAAAATTTTAACATAGAAGATTCATTTTCTATCAGAAAAGAGGAATTTTCAACAAAAACACTCAAATTTTAACCAGAAAAATGAATTTTCTACGCGAAAAAAAATTTGAACTAAATAGTTCATTTGTAAATTTAAGATACTTAATTTTCAAACAGAAATGGAATAGTTAAATTTTCATCTGGAAAAAAAATAATTTGCAACAACAATAAAACGACTTTGGCTACTAAAATTGTGAATCTTTAACCAAAAAATCAATTTTCAATCGTACAGTCATACAAAAAGTTAAATTAAAAAAAAAAAGTAATTTTTTACAAATTATTTACATTTTCCACCAAAAAGGTTATTTTTCAACTAGCAAGATTAATTTTCTACCTGAAAAGATGAATTTTTTAAGAAATCTATTACTTTTTAACCAAATAATTGAATTCACAATTTAAACAAAATAAATTTTCGAACGAAAAATTGAATAGTTGAGTTTTCAGGTTAAAAAACTAATTTTTATCAATAACATTAAAGTTTTACAAAAAAGGATATTGTTTTTACAAAATAAGGAATTTTGATCTAAAAAAGTTAAATTGGCAACAAAAATGGAATAGGGAAATTTTTAATTCAAAATTATATTTTTTAAGAAAAAAACTTGAAATTAACCAAATAGTTGAATTTTTAACCAAGACAATAATTTTTCGACCAAGAATATTAATTTTTCACCTAACACAGCGAGTGTTAAAAAATTTTTGAATAGTTAAATTTTCAAATAAAAGAGAGAAATGGTTTACTAAAAATAGTATAATTAAATTTGTATTACAATGAAAAATAAGTTTCAACAAAAGGAACTAATTTTCAATAAAACATTTTAATTTTCAACTAGAGAGATCAATTTTTAAGAAGATGAATTTTGAACATACCACATGAATTTTCAATTAAAAACGATCAATTTTCAACAAAAAAATAAAAATTTAAACTAAATTAGATAAGTTTTCAACTGATAATTAAAAGTTAAGTTTTTAATTGAAAAATGTAATGTTCGACAAAAAATTTATTTCTAATTAAAGTAGTTTATTTTTCACCGAAAGAAATTAATTTTCAATTAAAATGATGGATGCAGAACAAAAAAAGAAGAATCTTTAACCGAATAATTGAAATTTTAACCAAGAAGTTGGATTTTTTTTCCTTTTCATCAAAATTTTAAGAAAAAGAAATTTTTAAAGAATAGTTTAATTTTTCTACTAAGAATTGTATAATTAAATTTTCGTTACAAAAAAAATCATTTTCGACAAAACTGACTAATTTTCAATCAAATAGATGAATTTTCAACCAAAGAAATCAATTTTCAACAAAGATATTTAATCTTCTACCAAATAAGATGAATTTTGAAGAAACCACATGAATTTTAAAGTAGAAACGATACATTTTCAACAAAAAATGGAATAGTTAAAGAAAAAAATTAATTTCAACCAAAAAAAAAAAAAACAACGAATTTTTAATAAAGTGGATGGATTTTTAAACAAAGAACGAAATTTTTACCTAAAAAGACCAATTTTCTGTCAAAGAAATTAATTTTTAATTAGAATAAGTAATTTCTCCAACAAATTGAATGGTTAAATTTTTATTCAAAAAATAAATTTTTAACAAATATGATGAATGAAGAAAACATAAACGAATTTTTTATCAAATACTTGAATTTTTAATAAAAAAAGGTGAATTTTCAGACTAGAAGGTAAATTTTTTACCTAAATAGGGTACCAAATAAACAAATAGTTTTTTGTTAACTTTAACACAATTTTAATTTACTTAAACAAACAGTTGCGGTTTCATCTAAAAAGGGTTAATTTAAACTAAAAATGAAATAGTAACATTTTTAGTTGAAAGAATTGATTTTCAACCAAAAAATCTAATTTTGAACAAAATATTTAATTTTTCAATCTTAAAAAATAAATTTTTAACTAAAAAGATGCGTATTCAACCAAGCAGATGAGATTTCTACCCGAACTATGATATTTCAACATCTTCAACCAAAAGAATGAATTTTTAAGAAAGTAGTTTAATAATCTGCCAGTTAGTTGAATTTTAACCAAAAAATATGAATTGTCAACGAAAAATAAATTAGTGGGTATTGCGACCTAGAAAGATTTTATTTTCAAACGAAAAAAAAGTTGAATTCAAACAAAAAATACGGACACAAAGAGAGAAAAACGAAGAAAAAAAAAGAAATTTGGTATATGAAGTAAATTTCCGCTTGAAAAAAGATGTTTCGGAATTACAGCTTCGTTTAACATCATTCTCAATTATGCACCCGTTGAATGCTTCATCGTCGTGCAATTACCTTTAAACAATTCTATTTTGCATTAATTTCGTCTTCCTTTTGTTAAACCCCTTTTCGCACCCTTGTCCCCAAAGGGTTCGATTTAAGACGTTCCTCAAAGCATCGACGCGGCCACGCGCTCTGAATTTTCTTAGAAAGCTAAAAGGGCTTCACAAGGGATGATTGAATTTATTCCGCTGAAAGGGGTAAGTTTATTGCGAAAATAGGTTTTTTATAATTAAAGCCAAGGTGAGCTTTGAACCTGCGAATCGTTAGTGGACTAATTTTCACAGTTGGGTAAAGATCTTACCACGTACGCGTCAAATTTCAGGATGACAGAATGCACCGAACAACTATTGTAAATCAAATTTTGCCAAAAAGTTGACGATTCATTTTGCGAAAGCATAATTATAATTCGGAACGTACATGCTGATGAGTCTAGGAGCGATAAATGAAATTAAAGATTGGCTTAGTCGATTTAAAGGCGGTCGCACTTCAGTGGAAAGCTTCCAAAATTAGAATGAACTAGTTTGATACATCAGAAGGTCGGATGCTTTCCGGACAGACCTTGTACTAAATTGAAGGATCATTTTTTATTTCTTGAGCCGATCAAATCAGTATTAAGGAAATGAATTAGTATTTTTTAAATAAATTGATTATGCAAAATTGCAATTTGTGAGATAAATTCAGGATACGTATACCATAGCGTGAGAAGTGAATCATCTGCTAGATTATGTTTCTTGTTCGTTCAAGTTTTCTTACTTCCATAAACACAAACGCTGAATGGCATTCCGATATCTCCTTCAAGGAGCAAATTGCGTTATGGTTACAGGTTACGACTTGGTCACTGACACCATAAATGGTTCAGCGTTACCAAGAGAGCGATTATTCTTCTAGACTCTGGAGCGGAAGTACTTCCAGTCTGAAAAAGATTATCGTGTGGCTTTCTCAACATCACTGGTATTTTCCTAAACCTCTTTGGTTCGAAGTTTATCCGATCAAATATAAAGAATAAGGGTTTAGGGACCGCTCGTAAACTAAATCACACTGCCAAGAGGGCGGCAAGTAAAAATGTTAATAATTTTTTTTAATACTTAAAGAAATGAAAATTAATGATTTTTCACTTTTTTCCCTATTCCCTTCCACATCGCTTTTTAAAATAATTTCTCTTGTTTATTCAGTTTTAAACAAACATCCTCTTTTTTGGTTGGATTGGGAATCACAATTCTCACACGTCGTGGGATTTGGCCATTGTAGAAGTTTTGCAGAACCTAATTGTGTAACAGAAAAAAGAAGTGCTTGAATTAAAATGCTTGAAAAATAGAATTGCTTTAAATATCAGAACGCCAAAATAGATAAACGCGTACAATATACAGTAGGACTCGTCAGACTGGGACAGACCGGGCCGTTTGCTGAGCTCCTATGCACGAGCGCCCTTATTCGCGCGCATCCCTTTGCATGCGCGCGTACCTATCAGGGTTAGCGGAGTAGTTCATGAGTGGGGACTACTTCCCTTCCAGGATTTCGATGTGACGTCCGATCCGATGAGTGCTACTGTACTTTATTCGTCTCTAACATGCAGGGGAATTTTTTTTAAGCCTATCTGCTGAATGAAATAGAATTCTCACGATGGAACTTTAGCTCGAGCGGAGTGTATTCCTATTTGCCGGTAATTTATAACATCTTTTTTTCATTTGCACTATAATTATAGAAGAAAACGAAGGGCTTTAAACGATTTGCTTTAAAAATAGATAAGCTATTTTTCTAAATTATTGTTAGCAGTTTCAAAAGTGTTTGCTTTGGAAAATCTTTTAAAATCCTTTCAATTTTCTGTAACTTTTTAATATTCCGAAAATCTTAAATTTTGTTCAAATCCCTTGAAATCTCTTCAAATTTATTAGAATCTTTTTAAATAGCTTTTCAATAACTCGCTTGACATTGTTTGAAATTCGCTCAAACTTTCTTAAATTTTTCTGAAATCTCTTGTAAATCCCTAAACTTTTTTTACTCTTTTTCAAATTCTTTAAAAATAAACTTTAGAATCCCGTCAAGTCCCTAGTAATTCCTTAAAATCACTTGAATTCTTAGAAATCCTGTAAAATTTCTTTAAAATCCTTTAAATGCTCCAAATTTTTTGACTTCCTCGAGCTTCTATAAAATTATTTAAAATCTTTCAAAATTTATTAGGTGCGCAAGAAAGTTCTGAGCTTTTGTTTACAAAATTAAACATTTATTAAAAAGCAAACAAGAAGATATTAATTTTCAAAATAGTCTCCATTTGCATTAATGACCTTTTGC
>NC_046664.1:83515403-83525783 GCF_010883055.1 Belonocnema kinseyi | reverse complement strand
TGTAATAACTCGTAATATAATATGCCTTTCCAGTCCCACCAGATGCAGAGCAAAACTTTTTTCGCATGGATATTAGGCTTCGGCACCGATGTCGAAGGTTGAACAGGGTCAACCCACGATTTCCTACGCTTGGGGTTATCGTAAAGAATCCACTTTTCATCGCCCGTAATAATTTTGTAAAAAATCTTTTTTGCGGAATTTTGAAAGCAAAGCGAGTGCGGTGTCATACCGCCTATTTTTGTTGACTTCGGTCAGTTTGTGCGGAACCCATCTACCTTCCTTCTGAACCTTTCCCATCGCATGTAATCGTACAGAAACTGCTTGCCGCGTAACACCAAGCTGTTCAGCAAGCTCCTCTTCAGTTTGTGCAGAATTCAAATCCAGCAATGCTTGGTGATTTCTAATCAAATGATTTCTAATCAAACTTCTGTGGACGTCCAGCACGCGGTTCATCTTTAAGACTGGAATCTCCTTGACGAAAATTTTTATACCACCTTTTAAACGTCGCATGACTTACAGCGTTCTCTCCATATGCAGCACAAATCATTTCATTGGCTTCAGCAGCATTTTTCTTCAGATGGAACGCGAAGTGGATAGCATATCGAATATGCTCTTTTGTGATCGCCATCGTAAACACTACTGTTATTTGTGGTTAGGTGCATCAAACGCCAAACCGTATAGCATTTCAGGACGCCAACTGTGAAAGTTTTAAAACAGGAAACTAGCGGGAAGATGGATGAAGTTTAAATTGTTTTTTCAGTTGTATGAAATCTAAAGCTCAAAACTTTTTTGCGCACCCAATACTAATATTGATTAAAATCTCTTAAAATAGTTTAAATTTTCTAAAAGTTCCTAAAATATCTTGAAAATCCCTAGAATCTTAAAATTTGTTTAAATCCCTTGAAAGTACTTAAAATTCATCAAAATCTTTTTAAATTTTTAATATTAACGTCTCTGAAAATCCTTTAAATTTGCCTAAATTCCTTCAAATCTAAGATTTTTTTTAAATTTCTTAAACTATCTTCCAATTGATTGAAATATTTTTAAATATCTTTTAAATTACTCACTTGAAATTCTTTAACAAATCTTATAAAATCTCTTGTAAATCCTTAAATCTTTTTGAATTATTTTTATATCTTTTAAAATCCCGTCAAATCCCTAGTAAATCCTTAAAATCACTTGAATTCTTAGAAATCCTGTAAAATTTCTTTAAAATCCTTGAACTCCTCCAAATTTTTATGAGCTGCCTTCAACTTCTTTAAAATCATTTAAAATCTTTCAAAATTGACTAATATTAATTAAAATATCTTAAAATCCTGTAATTTTCTTAAAATTTCTTGAAAATCGTCAACATCTGTGATTTTTTTTAATCCCTTGATATCCCTTAAAACTTATTAAAATATTTTTTAATAACTTTAAATTACTTGCTTGAAATTGTTTAAAAACAGCTAAACTGTCTCAAAATCTCATAAAATCTCTTGTAAATCCTTAAACTTTTAAAAATTATTTTTAAATTATTTAAATATAAATTTTAAAATCCCTTTAAGTCCTTAGTTATTCCTTAAAATAACTTGAATTCTTAGAAATACTATAAAATTTCTGGAAAACCTTTAGACTCCTCTAAATTTTTTTAAACTCTATTCAACTCCTTTAAAAATATTTTAAATATTTCAAAATTGACTAAAATTAATTTAAATAATTTGAAATTCTTTTAAAAGCATTAAAATATCTTGAAATTTTTTGATAATCTCATAACTCTTTAGATTTCTTCAAAAATTTCATGAACCTACTTAAAATCACTTATTAACTTAAAGAAAGTTTAAAATAAAACTAAAACTTAAACTTAAAAGGCTTGAACTTAAAAACAGTTTAAAATCTTGCCGAAAATCTTAGAAACTTTTCGATTTTTCAAAAAAATTGAAAAGCTTGAAAAAATCTTTGAAAGATCTTTTAAAATCCAGTAGGTCACAATGAGAGATTTTATATCTTATATCAAGCATTTTGAATTGATAAACTTCTATATTTTTATAAATTATTTAAAATTAGGAAAATGTTTCTTAGAGTTTAAAATTTATTCTTCTAGTCTCTGCTCAGTAGTTCAAACAAAATTCTCTCATTTATCTATTTATAAAAATGGAAGCACTCTTAAATCCTTTCGAAATATGAAAACGTTTGGAATCAAAGTCAACTCACAAAGAATTTTTATTCGGTGTAAATTACCTCATCTATCCTTTGCAAGACGTAAAAAGTTTCCTCCTCGCTGGATTTATTCATCAGAATTTCTTTTTGAGGAATACGGTCCCTTCACTTTATTATTCTCGTTCGCTATTTTTTGTTGCTCTTTTCACTCTTTTTTGTAGCCTAACCTTATCTTCATTCCTCTGATATAAAATTAATCAGTCCCTATTTTCTTCATCTTCCATCACTCGCTTCATAACTGCCTTTTACGGGGCCTTTACCTTCTTATTAGATTAGCGTTCATAATTATTTAAGATTCTGAAGGAAGAATCCCATTAAGGGCTTGACTGTCAAGCCCTGGGTCTCTCAAGACAGTTCGAAATTGACAAATGGTCTTGAAGTTCCCTCTTGAGTTTTGATTTTATGAGAGGAATATTCTGAATGTTTTAGTTGTAGTTGAAATATTGATGTTGGAAGGCTCGAGAATCTTAACACAATTTTAAAGAAAATTCTTAAAATAAATTTGTAACTTATGAAAAGTACATATTAAATAATTAATAATAAATCAAATTTAAACAAATGAATATTTATTTATAAAAGTGTAGACATTATTAATGTTAGACTATTTGCACAACAAAAACTTTAATTTTCAGACAATAAAAATTAATTAAAAAAAAAAGGAATTTTCAACTACATACATTAATTTTTCACAACATAGTTGAGTTTGCACCTAAAAAAATGAAATTTTTAAAAAAAGAATAAAATAATTGAATGGCGACATCAGGAATTAATTTTAAACCAAACAAAGCGATTTTCAATGAAATAATTTAGTTTTCCGCCAAAAATGACTTTCCAACGAAATAGATTTAGAACAAAGACGAATTTTCTACAACATTCATGAAATTCTGAAATAAAAAAGATAAATGTCTAACCAAAAATTTTTTCGTTGAATTTTCGG
Organism: Belonocnema kinseyi; assembly: GCF_010883055.1. Taxonomy (NCBI): domain Eukaryota; kingdom Metazoa; phylum Arthropoda; class Insecta; order Hymenoptera; family Cynipidae; genus Belonocnema; species Belonocnema kinseyi. The sequence continues at coordinate 83,522,647 of NC_046664.1, read as the reverse complement.
TTAAAAAAATAACTAATTTCAAACATAATAGTTCAATTCCCAACGAAAGAGATTAATTCCAAATAGTTAAATTTTTAATTATGAATATGAATTAAGCAAAGAGTAAAAATAAGTATCTACTGAAAAAGTCGAATTTAAAAAAAAATACCTAAATTTTCCAAAAATTATTAAAAATATCAACTAAAAAACACAAGGTTTAACCAAAAACGAAAGAGTTAAATTTTCAGGTAAAAATATTAATTAAATATATTTTTAGAACAACATTGTCAAATTTTCCACCTAATAGATAAATCTTCAAACAAAAAAATTATCTTACACGAACTATTTACGAACAAAGTCTTTCAGCAACATACATAAATTTTTTAATAAATATTTGAATACTTAATTATAAAAGAAAAATTTTCAACAAAAAATTGCATTTTCAAATTTACATTTGAAAAAGAATTAGTTTTCGATAAAAAAAACTTTCAGCGCACTCGTTATATTTTCTACTGAATCGATGAATCTACAAACCAAAAAATTAATTTTATTTATTAGTTCAAGTGTCAAACAAATAGTGGAATCTTTAACTAAAGTTTCCATTTCTACTAGATGCAAACAATAGTCGAATTTCTTATTAAATATTTGAATTTTCGACGAAGGAATTCAATTTTCCACAAAAAACATGCATTTTTAACCAGAAAGATCAATTTCATATAAAAAATGTTTTTAACAAAATACAAGAACATATTTTTTTAACAAACAGTTGAATTTTAAAGCAAATCTATTTTATTGCAAATTTATGTTTTCGGCGGAATATTCATGATTTTATTTTTTAAATTTATTTATTTGGTTAATAATTAAAAAATATTTTTCAAAATTGTTTAGCATTTTTTATAACTAAAAATTTGAACATTCCTTTTTTGATGAAAATTGAACTAATTGGTTGAAAATTCATGCATTATGTTGGAATATGGCCTTTTCTTGGCTAAAAATATTATTATTTGACTAAAAATTGAATTATTCTTATTAAACTCCAACAATTTGAATAAAATGTCATTCTTTCTTTTTTCAATCCTTCTCTTTAGTTGAAAATTGATCTACTTTGTTAAAACTTAATTTTTTCTGTTGGGAATATTTCTGATGAGAATTTGTCTCTGTGGTTTAAAAATTTATGAACTTTTAAAAATATTATGTTTTTGGGTAAAATTAGTCTTTTTAACTATTTAACTGTACCATTTTCTGTTATAAATTAAACTATTTGTTTAAAAATTTATCTTTTTTAAACAAAATTTCAGAAGTTCGTTAAAAATTCAAATTTTTGATGAAAATTTGGTTACAAAATTAATTATTGTTTTGCAAATTCATCTTTTTTTAAATTAAAATTTAATTATCTAATTAAAAAATTATCTTTTTGATGAAAATTCAGAAATAAATAAATAATTTTATTGAAAATTCACCTATTTCGTTAATATATCATCTATTGGTTCAAATATTTATTATTTGGTAAAAACCAATAGTTTTCAATCAAAAATTGAACTTTTTTAATGAAAATTCGTAATTTGCTTTGTAAATTTATCTTTTTGGTTAATTATACAAAAATATTTTGTTGGAAATTACGTCTTTTTAAATTTTTTTTTTCAATAAAAATTCTACAATTTGGTTCAAAATTGAAGTATTCTGGTTAATTCTTATGTTTTTTTGTAAATTGTATTGTTTAGATGAAATTTTATTATTTAAAAAAATCCTAGTTTTTTTTCGAAAGTCAATTTTTTCGATTGAAAATTCAACTGTTTTGAAGAAATCTTCGTTCGAAACTCATCAGTTTTTATGAAATTTTAGTTAAAAATCCAACTATTTGATTGGAAATTCAACTTTCTTTTTGAAAATTCAGGTATTTTTTTTAAAGTTTCTCTTTTTTATTGAATTCAATAAATGAATAACAGAGTTGAAAATGTATGTATTTTTATAAAATTTCATTGTTTTCTTTAGAATTTTTATTATTCAATAGAAAGTCAGTCTTTTTAATTGAAAATGTATCAATTTTTATAAAAATTCGTCTTTTTTGTTCGAAAATTCATATCTTTGGTTAAAAATTAAACTATTTTTTAGGGAATTGCCTTCTTTGTTGTAAATTAATTTGATCAAATAACGTTGCAACTGTTTGGTTAAAAAATTATGTATTTTGTTTCAATCTTATGTTTTTTGGTTACAAATCGTTATACTTGTATGACATTTTAATTATTTTTAAAAATTCAAATTTTCTTAGAATTTTAATGTTTTCGTTTCAAAATTTAAATATTTTAAAGAAAACCTGGTGGAAAATTCAACAGCTCTTTATGAAAATTTGGTTAGAAATTCTTAACTACTTGGTTGAAAATTCATGTATTTTGTTGAAAATTTGTCTTTTTTGAGTGGCGAATTAATTCTTGATTAATAAGTCATCTTTTTAGTTAAAAATTTATCAATTTTGATAATTCTTTTTCCTTTTGGCCTCATTGAACTATTTTGTTGAAAAGTGCGTTTACTTAAAATTATTTTTTTTAAATGAAAATTTAACTGTTTTATTTTAGTTTAAAAATTCAACTATTTAATTCAAAATTTATCTTTTTAGACGAAAGTTCAACCATTTAGTTTAAAATTTAGTCAAAAACTGCAATATTTGAATGTCAATTTAATTATTTTTACAAATTAAATTTTTTTCAGAAAATCAATCTTTTTGGCTGGAAATTTAACTGTTTTGAATAAAACTTGTTAGAAAATTTAACGGTTTTTATGAAAATTTGGTTAAAAATGCGACTATCTGGTTGAAAATTCATGTATTATGTTAAAAATTGTTTTTTTATATGGCAAAAAAATACTTGATTAAAAATGCATCTTTTCTGTTCGAAATTTAACTAATTTTGTAAAAGCTAAACTCTTTTCTATCAAAATTCTACTATTCAAACTCAGTCTCCTATACTGATTTGTATAGATACCGCATGTAAAATAGCTAATTTATTGAAATTTTAATCCAGTAATATTCTGAGTTGAAAGTCCATGAAATATTTATAAATATCCGAGTTTGTAACTCAGGAAATAAAATAGGAAAACTTAATGTCATCGATTTCAGAACTTCAATTTGAATTTTAGTGCCATCACATCGAATAAAAATTTACGTCATTTCTTGAAAGTAGTTTCTCCAGGTGAGTCTGGGCTCTAAAAGTTGAACTTCACCATTACTGAGGACCGATCTTCCTCGTCTGCAGTGATCGTTTGGCGCGCGTACGTCGCGACGACGTTAAATTTAATGTTCCGTAACAGATTCCGGAACCCTGAGCTGAGAGCACATTCATAGGGACTCCATACTTGATTCTTGTGTAGGAATCATCCCCTTATAATCTGCAAAGAGCCATCTCATCGTAATGGTACTTATGAGCACAAAAGGAATAAGTAATTAGGATGCTTTGCATATACCTATCTACTCTCCAACCATTTCCACTTTCTAACTTTGATCACTTTAATCGATTAAGATTCTATATAAGGATAGAATTGTATAAAAATTACGAAAATTACTGAATTTTTAAAAACAAGAGTAAACTTATAAGGCAGTACTCTCTTTTTGGCACTTCTCCTTCAGTCTGACACTTTAGTGGTTGCCTGCAAATTTCAAAATTTAAAAATCAACGGGTATCTTGAATTTGCAACGTCAGAAAACTTTTAAGGCAGCACTCTCTTTGTGGCAAATCTCCTTCAGGCTGCCACTGCAGTGGTTTCCTGCAGATTTCAAAACTCCTAAATTAACAAGTATCTTGAATTTTTAACATCAAAAGTGATCTCTAAAGGCAGAACTCTCCTTCTGGAACTTTTCCTTCGGGCACTTCTCCTTCAGGCTGCCACTTAAGCCTACAGATTTTAAAATTTCGAAATTAACAAGTATCTTGAATTTTTAACATCGAAAGTGAACTTTTAAAGCAGAACTTTCCTTTTGGCACTTCGCCTTCAGGCTGCCACTGCAGTGGTTCCCTGCAGATTTTAAATTTTCAAAATTCACAAGTATCTTGATTTGTTAACATAAAAAGTGATCTCTAAAGGCAGAACTCTCCTTCTGGAACTTCCCCTTCGGGCACTTCTCCTTCAGGCTGCTAGTGAAGTGGTTGCCTGCAGATTTTAAAATTTCAAAATTAAGAAGTATCTTGCATTTTTAACATCGAAAGTTAACTTTTAAGGCGGCACTCTTCTTCTGACACTTCTCCCTCAGGCTACCACTCTAGGGGTTGCCTGCAGATTTTAAAATTTCAAAATTAACATTATTCTTGATTCGCATATTATCTATTATGAGGAAACAATGCTTAGAAATTTATATAAGGATATCATTTATAGTTTATAAAATGAAATTTTCTATTTACTTCATTGTGTATTAATTATTTATTTATTAGCACATTTATATAATAATTAAAAAATATCTAGAATTTTCCACAAAAAAGTGAAGTTTCAAGCCAACACTCACGTTATGGCGTTTCTCCTTCAGGCTGCCACTATAGTGGTTGTCTGCAGATTTTCAAATTACCAATATTCTTCAATTTTCAACATAGAAAGTGATCTTTTAAGGCAGTACATTCCTCCTGACACTTCTCCTTCTGCCATATTGCACTGCAGGGATTTTGTGCAGATGAGCACTTTCCAATTTGGATTACTTTAATCGACTAATTTCTGAACATAGTCCTACATGTTTAGGATTTACTTTTAAATTTTTCGTGCTCAAAACTTGTTCCAAAATCCGCATTTTTCTCTGTTTAAATGATTGAATTTTCAACCACAAGACAAATTTTTTACTAAAAAGACGAATCAGTTTGCTATAAAATACATGCTTTTTCAACGAAATAGTTTATTTTTTACCTAAAGAATAGAATCTTGTAACCAAACATGGAAAAGTTACATTTCTAATTTAAAAAAATGCTTGCAGCAACCCTCTCTCCCCTAAAAAAGGAATTGTTAAGAAAATGTCAAATTTTCAAACAAAGAAATGAATTTGCAAATAAAATGAGAAAGTTTTAACCAAGTGGTTAATTTTAAATTCAGAACATAAACTTTTAACCACGAGGATTAATTCCCGTACTGGAAAAGCCACATCTTTAGGAAAATAGATTATCTGTTAACCAAATATTAGATTTTCCAAATAAAAAATTTAATTTCCTACGAAATATAAAAAAATAAGGAACTAGTTTAATTTCCAATCAAGGAGATGAATATTAAACTAATTTTATCAATTTAAACCCAAATATTTAAATTTTTTATGAAAATAAAATAGTTTCATTTTTAATTAAACAGATTAATCTTTTACAAAAAAAAGTTTTCACAAAAATTAATTCTACCAAACAAAATTTTTAAATGAATACATGACTTTTTAAATAAATAATCGAATTTTTAACCAAAAAATGAAGTCAAGACTGAAATAGTTATATTTTCAATTAGAAAAATTAATTTTTTACAACAAAAAAATTCCAAAAAACAGTTTTCTGTTTTCAACCAGGGAGATAAATTTCAAACTGAAGTGTAGAATTTTAGAAAAAGGTTAAATTTCAAAAAAAAACATGAATTTTGTACCAAGAAGACTAATTTTCAACGAAATAAGACGAATTTTCAACAAAACACATGAGTCTTAAACCAAATAGTTTAATTGTTAACTAAAAACAAAAATTCGGATCAAAAATTTAATAGTTATATTTTCAATTAAAGAAAATAATTTTTCACACAAAAAAATGTTTCATAAACAATTTCCGCTTTCAACAAAATACATGAATTTTCAACCGAATAGCTTAGTTTTTAATTTAACAAAGAAATTTTATTTAAAAATGGAATAGTTCCATTTAAGTTAAACATGTAATTTTTGAAAAATCTAAATTTAAGAAGAAGGATTACTTTTTTTTATAAAGTTTAGAAATTTTCAACAACATATATTAACTTTTATTCAAACTTTTTAATGTGAACCTAAAAGATTAACTTTCTATTGAAAAATATAGATTTTTAACCAAACCCATGAGCTTTCAACAAATTAGTTGAATTGTCAACTAATAATGATCAATCTTCAAAGAGGTAAATGTTTCATAAAATATTATTAAGCTTTTTACTAAAATAGTTAAATTTTAAGGTAAGAACTAACGTTTTTATTAAAAAACGATGACTTAATAATCATATCTCAATTTTTTTTTAAAAATAAATATATATGCCATATTGTTCGTTTACTCCTGAAATAATAAAACGAAATCAGAATAGAATATTAGATGCGTACGAATACAAATTGATGTGTATTTAGATATTGAGAATGCGCATCAGTGCAGAGGAGTCTGCATAGTGGTGCAGTAGTGGGGAGATATCGTCGTAATTTACCATGGCCCCAATCACGCTAAAGTGGCAGTAGTGGGGATAATGAAGAGAAATCTTCAGATAATTCGCTAATCTCTACAAAAAAGGGAGACGCAACTACAGGGAGAATGTATAGGATGTCCTTTTTAATTCACACCCGTCCCAAAAAAAAGTTTCACTTCAAAATGGCTTTACGATAGTTTCGAGTTCGTTTCGGTTATCAATATCAGATAACAGGACTAGTAAACCGCTACTGATCACAGTATCATGTAGCTGATGCGAGTATTGATTTCGGTTTGCGTGGGATGTTCATTGTCCAACTGAGCCACTGCTCTCCTCTCTTCAAACCACGTGACATACTCAACGGATGTACGTAAAAGAGGGTGGGACAACCCCATTGATTTAAAGGAACTTTTTAGATTGAATATATTAGTTATAAATTCCAGTTTCTCTATTTTTGTTATTAAAATTAATTTTTTACATTTGAGTATGAACTTAAACTATCAACTTAAAGCATTAACTTCAAGTAATTCAGAAATAAATTCTATCTATTTTTATTATTAATAATTTGGTACAGTAGTGAAGGGAAGAACCCGCATGCAAAAGCATGGTGCGGTCTGTGAGAACGCACGGCCATACGGCCACACTAATTTGTAACTTTTTGCTAAAATCGGAGATAATCGGGACGTAAAAAATTTCTGATCGTGTGTGACATCTTGCGTTTTAAGTACCTTGAAACAAATTGAAAGAGAAATCTAAAATTCTTATGCTTTCGTGGACGTGCGGTCTGAAGGACCGTCTATGAGCATTCAATTGATATTACTCAACAATTACGTGTAGGTCGAGTCGTTTTTCACCTACCTCACTTAAAGTGGCACTAAAATCAGAGCTACTGATAGCGGCTCCTTCGAGGATGGACG
>NC_046664.1:83432045-83515393 GCF_010883055.1 Belonocnema kinseyi | reverse complement strand
AAACATGGTGCGGTCTGTATGACCGCATGTCCATACTTAAAGGTTAAGATTGAAAATTCAACTTCTTGGTTGAAAGTTGAACAAAAGTGTTAAAAATTAATATTTCATATCGAAAATCGAACTAATTTATTGAAAATTTATTTTTCTCATCATGGTTTAATTTTTTTTAACTAAAAGTTCATGTTTTTAGCTAAAACATTCAACTTTTTGTAGAAACCTAGTCCTTTTGTCTTAAAAATTCAACTGTTGAATGCAAAATTCAATTAATTTATGCAAAATTTGCTTTTCTAAATTAAAAAATATTTTTATTTAATTTAAATTTAGGTATTTAGGTTTTAGATAAAAAGTTACCTTTCGTAGACGAAAGGTCAACTATTTGCTAAAAAATTTGTGTTTTCTAGTAGAAAATTAATCTGCTAGGTTGAAAATTCAACTACTTGGTTAAAAATGTATGCATTTTGTTCAAAAATTGTATTTTTTATAAAAATGCCAACGGTTTGGTTGAAAATTTATCATTCTTATTTGAAAATGAAAATATGTACTTTATTAAAAATTGGACTTTTTTTGCTTAAATTTAATTGTTTCGACTATAATATTTATTGTGGAAAATTCATTTTAGGGTGAAATTCAACTTCTAACTTAAAAGATGAACTGATTTTCTAAAAATTTAATTTTTTTCTTTGAAGATTCATCATTTGTATAGAAAATTAAACTTCTTTGTTAGAAATTTGTATTTTTTGTTAAAAATTCGACAGTTTTGTAGAATATTCGTCCTTTTGGCTTTAAACTTTAACTATTTAATACAAAATTTAGCTGATTTGTAGAAAATTCGTTCTTCTAAATTAAAAATCATTTTTCTTAAATCAAAAATTAACTATTCTATTTTTGGTTGAAAACTGATATTTTTAAGGCGAAAAATATACTTAAAAATTAGAAAAAAGTGTATGTAAATAATCAACTTTTATATTTTTTGTTACAAATTTAACTGTGTTGTTAAAATTTGTACTAAAAATGTAACTGTTTTGCAAAGAAAATACGTCTTTTTTCATGAAAAATTCAACAATCGGCTAAAAACTTCAGCTATGTGGTAGAAAATTAAACTTTTGTCTATAACACTATTTTTTAAATAAAAATTTAACTATTCCGCTTCGAATTAAAAATGGATTTTTTTAGTTTTAAAATTTAACTACTTGCTTACACATCTATTTAATTTTACGATTTTTTGTTAAAACTAATGTTTGTAATTGAAATGTAACTATTTACTTGTGAATGTACTTTTTTGTGGAAATCTCATAGTAGAAAATCCAACTGTTTTTTGGATTGTTGGTTATTTCCATAGAAAATTTTTTTTTTCAACAAAAATTCAATTTTTTCCATTTTTTGTTGAAAAATAATTTTGTTTTTGTTTTAAAATTTCACTATTTATTTTAAAATTGATATAGTTTGTTAAACATTTATCTTTTTGGTATAAAACTGATCTTATTAGTTAACACTTCAGCTATTTAATGAAAAATTTATGTATTTTTTTTTTAATTTCTCTTTTACTGAGAAAAAAATAATCTTCTCTATTCTGAATTGAACCATTTGATTAAAAGTTTATTTATTTTTTGAAAATACATATTTTTTAGTAGAAAACTAATCTTGTTGGTTGAAGGTTGATCTTATTTATGCAAAATCTAAATATTTAATTAAAAATCGCACTGTTTTGTAAAAAGCTCGTCTTTTTAGTATGAAATCTTGGATTTTAAAATTTCAAGAAAGAACATTTTCGGTTATTTAATTTTCTTTTGTGAATTTTTTTTTTTTTGAAATTTCAATTTCTGTGATAACTTTTCGGTATTTTTTCACATTAAGGATTTGGAAAATTTTCCAAAACAATGTTATTCGAAAAAATGATTTAAATTTAATATCTTATACTTACTAAATAGGTATTTTCTTTTCTGTTTCAGGTAAGCTTCGGTTACTGTTTATGAAATGTTATCAATTTTTGGTAAGAATTTTTACTTATTCAAAATTTTGATTGGATTTATCCTATAATATTTATGTCCAAACACTTTAAGAACATGGATGCTTTTGCATGTCTTGAGTCTAAACTTTGAACCCAAATAAATTACAATTTTGAGTTAGAACGGGGAATTTTCGAAAATAATTCTGATTTAGAACAGGGAATTTTCGAGACAAATTTTCATAATCATAATTTTGACTTGTAGAAGGAAATTTACCAAAGCTATATGTAGTTTTGAACTGAATCAGAGTATTTTCGATAAAAAATTAATAATTGAAATCTGGATAAGAAACTTTCCAAAAGAATTAGAATTGTGACTTCTAAGAGGAAATTTTTGGAAAAAAATTATGAATCTGACTTGGAACAGTGTTTTTTTTCAGAGAATTATAATTTTAATTTTGAACGGGAAATAAACTTTGGTAATTACAAATTATAAATGAATTTACAAATTTAAAGCACAAAATAAAACTATATTAATAACTTTAAATTCTGACGGTAATGTAAAGCAAAAAACTGTTTTTGTTTGTTTTTTTAAATTCACTTTATATAACAGAATGAATGGTTAAATTAACATACAAAAATATAATTTTGACAAAGCAGAACATTATTTATACCAGAAAATTCTGGTTATTATACGATTTATACCTTTTAGACGATGAAAAATTAAATTGATACTACATGAAGTAACTCTCAGTTGTTTAAATGTATCATTTGGGACCCTTTGAAGACTTCCTTGGGAGATGTGATATTTATAAATCTTCCTTGGTTAACGTTAATGGTTCTCGCTCTTGCCGTTTTCTTATCTTACATTTTCCTTCCTTGAGCAGCAATTATTATTAATCGCGAAAATTTGTATTTTCTTCCCGACTTTCGCGCGTGGCTGCACGATAAAGATTTAATAAGGCTGAGCTTAGCTCGCAAATGCTATTTTAACTTAAGTACTTTATGCAGCAAGTTTCGTCCGAAGTAAGGGTCAGTTCTTAATTTTTATTATTTTAAATTTTATAATTATTATATTTTCATAGCAAGACTAGTCAAAGTAAAAAAGAATTGATCTGTCAAAAAAAGTAGTCGAGTTTGCAAGAATCCTTTCGAATTCAAGTGGGTCAGGCCGTACTTAGGTCAGTCACTATTTTTGTAATTTTTGATTTATTATTATGATAAATAGTTATAGGTCAGATTTTTTTATAAAAGGAAAAAGATTATAGTACTTAAATTAAGAGAGAAACTTGATAAAATGTAATCAATTGATTTTAAAACTAGTCGCGTTGGCAAGAATTCTCCGGATTTCAAGCTGATCAGACTGTGCTTAAGTCAGACTATATTTTAGTAATTTTTAATTAAGTAATATAAAAAAAAGTTATCACTAAGATTTTTTTTCATAAAATAAGGGACATTTTACTATGTGTATTAAGAAAGGGAGTCGATAAAAAGAAATTAAATTGATTTCAAGAGTAGTCGCCGTGACAAATATCCTCTGACTTTGAAATGGATGATACTAAGCCCGATCTAAGATTAATAATTAACAACATATTTAAGTTGTTTTGGTAATTTTTAATTTACTAACATAATAAATAGTTTTAAGTAGGATTTTTGTTTATGAATTAAAGAAAATTATGGTATTTATATTAAGAAAGTGACTTTATAAAATTTAATAAATTGATTTTTAAAGTAGTCGCGTTGGCAAGAATCCTCCGGCTTTCAAGGGGATCAGACTGCGCTTAAGTCAGATACTATTTTGGTAATTTTCAATTTAGTAATATAAGAATAGTCTAACATAAGATTTTTTTAAAAGAAATCAAAGAAAATTCGATAGTTATATTAAAAAGAGACTTGATAAAATTAAATAAAATTCATTTGGAAAGTATTCGCGTTGGCAAGAGTCCTTTGACTTTGAAATGCATCAGCCTGGGTGTATTAATAATTCTACATAAATTATTAAATAAATAAATAGTTCTTTTGAAAAATAAAAAACATTTATGATTGTTACGGAGATCATAGTCCACTCGAATTATTTCTTAATACCTTTTTTCTTACTTTAAGTAAAAAAAACTCTAAAACATCTAAAATCGGAAATTCCAACCGAATTGTTCCCTTCTCCTCCTTTCTAAAAAGTGTTTGAATTTTCAAACCAGAAGTTTAATTTTTAACAAAGGAGTTTAACTTTCAACCGAAAAGTTAAATTTTAAAATAAAAACGATATATTTTTCACAAAATATTATAATTTTAAATAAAAAATAGTTTTTAACTGAAATCATGAATCTTTAACTGAAAACTAAATTTTTAACAAATTAGTTTAACATTCAACAAAAAAAAATAACAATTTTCAATTTAAAAAATTAATTTTGTACCAAAAAAAGACGAATTAATAACAAAGAACATCAATTTTAAACCAAATAGTTCGATTTTTAACTAAAAAAGATTCATTTTCAACCATAAATAGAACAATTATATTTTAATTATAAAATTAATATTTAACCAAAAAAACTAATTTTCATCAAAATAACTATGTTTTCAAGCAAAGAAATAATATTTTAACTGAAATTACGAATCTTTGAAACAAAAATTAACTAAATCTTAGCAAACATGAATTTTTTGACCGAGAAGATTATTTTCTACAAAAAAATCTGTAATAAACTACATTCTTCGTCAAATAAAAAAAATTATTTTCAACCCAGAAAGACAATTTTATTCAAAAAGAGAAAATTTCTATCAAATGGCACGAATTTACACCATTCTACATTAATCGTGAACCAAATACTTAAGATTTTAACAAAAAATTATATGTTTTAAACCAAAAGTAGAATAGTTAAGTTCTTAGTGAAAAATTCATTTTCATAAAATAAAAAAAGGAATTTCAAACTAAGTATTTCAATTTTCAACCAAAAGAATAAGTATTTAGCAAAGAACCTCAACCTTTACCCAAATAGCTATATTTTCAACTAAAAAATTTTTGTTAACAAAATTGTAAAATTTTCAGTGAAAAAAAAATAATTTTTCAACTAATATGATGAATTTTCAAGTAAGAAATTAATTTTTAATAAATTGGTTTGAACTTTACACCAAGAATAGAAATTTTTAATAAAATATATGAATTCTCCCGTATATAAATTTACTATAAAAAATTACATTTTGAAGCAAATTCTTTAATTTATAACTAAAAACAAGCAATTTTCAACAAGATATAATACTTCAATTTGCAGCAGAAACAATTGATCTTCACTAAAGAAAAAACTGTCAACAAAAAATATGGGTCATCATCTAAAAAAATAAAGTTTTAATGAAGTAATTCAAGTCTCAAGCAAGTAGTTGAATTTTAAATTAAGATTCATTGTGTACCAGAAAGACGAATTTACAACAAAATACATTTCTTTTGGCCCAAATAATTGAAGTTTCATTTGAAATCGATTGATTTTCCACCTTAAATGGAATCAACAGTCAAATTTTTCAATCAACAAACATTTTTAACACGATAATAAAATTTCAACATTTATAATTAATAATTATATAAATAATTAAATAATTATATAATAATATTAAATTATTATTATATTAAATTAGATAATTATTCAATTTTTTGATTTCAAAATTCAATTAACAGTAAAATTTTCAGTTTGACCAAAAAAGATTAATAATTAACAGAATATTTAAATTTTTAACAAAAAAGAAAATAAATGTAACTATTTTGTTCAAAATTAATTTGATTAAATTCTCATTATTTAGATGGAATTTTTTTTGTTAAACATTTATATGTTAACTGAAAACTTAACTATTTTTGTTGGTGTTGTAAATTGAACTATTCTGGTAAAAATTTAGTCGTTTTTTTAAAGTAAGAATTAAAATATTCTTAATAAAGATTCATAATTTTAGTTGAAAATTCACCTTCGTTGGTATTAATTTCATCTCTTTGACTAAAATGTAACTGTTTTGTTCAGAATTGCCTTTTTTTAAATTATTTTATTTTAACTGTAAATTCCACCATTGGGATTAAAATTAAACTATTTTGTTAGAAATTCGTTTTCCCCACAAATTGCTCCTTTAGCGTCACGCAAATGTTTGTATATTTGTAGTTAATCATGCGCTTAATTTTACATGAATCATTCACTTCGATGAATAATTTCTGTTAATAATTTTCTCGTAATTAGAACTAGTTTTTCCTTGCATTTCAAAGGCTATGGGTAAGGTTATGGAAAATGCAAATTGCATATACATTCAGTCATGCATGCGATTTGCGAAGTGGTGCAATTATGAACGCTCATAGTAGTGCGCATAATGAAACGAAGCCCTTCGTCTCTAGGGGATGAATGTTATGTGGGCAGAGAGATCTCTCGAAAACGGTAGCGAGTCCCAGATGATCAGCTTTGGTCCTATATTTGTTTCTGTCCATCAAAACTGTCCGAGTTACGAAGGCTGTGAAAACCAAGTGAAGGGGAGTTTGTATCTACTTATGGGCACCATAGCACGCCTAGGCGCTTAGCTCGTCAGTGTCTAAACTCAAGCTCAGTCTAATCCACTTGAAAGCCAGAGGACTCTTGCCAACGCGACTACTTTCAAAATCAATCCATTTAATTTTATCGACTCTCTTTCTCAGTATAAGTAGTAAAATCTCTTTCAATCTATTAATAAATAACGTATGTGAAACTATTTTTTATATTTCTAAAAACAATAAATAGCGAAAATAATGTCTGGCTCGAGCGCAGTCATATCCACTTTAAAAGCCAGTGAAGTCTTGCCAACGCGACTACTCACGAAATAAATTTATTTAAATTTGCCCACTCTCTTTCTCAATATAAGTGGCAGAATTTTTTTCATTTAATAAAGAAAAAGCTTGTCCGAAACTATTTTTTATATTATGAAATAATAAATGGAGAAAATAGTGTCTAGCTCGAGAGCAGTCTGATCTACTTAAAAAGACTGTGGACTCTTGCCAAGGTGGAAACTTTTGAAATAAATTTATTTAACTTTGGTAGTTCCCTCTCTAAAAATTAGCGGCAAAAGCTCTTATATTTCATTAAGAAAAATCTCGCGGAAAACTATTTTTATAATTTTTAATAAAATAAATGACGAAAATATTTACTAGTTTAAGCGCAGTTTAATTCACTTGAAAAGCCAGAGAACTTTTTCCGACGCGATTACTTTCAAAATCAATCCATTTAATTTCATCAGCTCCCTTTCTCAGTATAAATAGTAAAATCTCTTTCATTCTATGAATAAAAAACTTATATGAAACTATTTTTTATATTTCTAAACAATAAATGGCGAAAATAATGTCTGGATCGAGCACAGTCTTATCCACTTTGAAAGCCAGTGAAGTCTTGCCAACGCGACTAATCACGAAATAAATTTATTTAACTTTGTCTACTCTATTTCTGAGTATAAGTGGCAAAATCTCTTTTATTTAATAAATAAAAAGCTTATCCGAAACTATTTTTTATATTTTCAAATAATAAATGGAGAAAATAGTGTCTAGCTCGAGCGCAGTCTGATCCACTTTGAAAGACGGTGAACTCTTGTGAATGTGACAAATACTTCTTAGTTTTATAAACAAGAACTTCACGTAAAACTATTTTTTATATTTCTAAATTATAGATGACCAAAACGTCAGAGAATTCTTGCCAACGCGACTACTTTCGAAATCAATGTATTTTTTTAAGATCAAGTTTCTTTCTCAATATAATTAAAAAACTCCTCTTTATTTTACAAACAAAAGATTAGGCAAATACATTTTTTTAATAATGAAATATCAATATATTGTTAGACTAAAGCACTGATGGGAAGAAGCTAGTTTTTTTTCAAGTATTTCCTTTTTTTTGTAATGATAATAAATTAGTATAACATTTTTAATAAATATTCAAGTTTATCTTTAATAATATTAGAGTATCAAATTAGAAAACTGGAAGTTTTGCTGAAACATAATTTTAATTTGTTTTTAACTCTGTTGATATTTCAATGTAAACATTTTTTTAGTGCAAATCAAATTTTAAACAAGTATTATGAATTTTCAATTTAAAAATAACTTTTTATAAAACTAGTTAAACTTTTATGAAAATAATTGAATTTTCCATTTAGAAAGATAAATTTTAAACCAAAAAATAATAGTTCATATTTTAATCCAAACACTTTTTAATTTTATGCACAAAATAGTTGAATTCACAGAAAAAGATTTTCAAGAATTTTTAACGAAAAATTTAATTTTGATAGTATCATTAAAAAAGATTTTAACTTTATTTTTTTTTAAAAGTTGAATTCATTTGAAAAAAAAAACAATTTAAATCAGGTTTATTTCTGTACCAAAAAGCATTTCTAACATTTTTTTCTTCATTTTTCTAGATTTTATCAAATTATTTTTATAATTCTTATTAACTTTTTACCAGACTCAAATTATTACAAAAATTTTCTTTAAATCTGGCGGATTTGTTTTTGAGAATTTTGGAAATAATTTGTCAAGCTTTCAAATCTTTTCAAATATTCTCATAAAATTAATTTTTCAAATTAAGAATCACTTTCAATATTGACAGGAGTCTTAAAACTGGTTTTTTATGTTCAAAACTTTTATAAATAATATTTTAAAAAACCTTAGCAATTTCCAAAGTGTTTTAAAAAGTTTGCAAAATTATAAAACTTGGCTTAAAACCTTTAAAAACTTTAAAATATCTATTGAAATAATTCAAAGTTTTCAAAAAGTTATCAAAATCCTGAAAAAATTGTTTCAAAATCTGATTGTCAATAGAAGTAATTTTTTGTCACCAGTACCGACAATTTGTAATTCATTTATTTGTAAATTGCTTACAGTTTATAGTTTCGTAATAAAATTTAAAAAATGGAATTATTATTCAGTATTTGAAAAAGGTTACG
The DNA here is from genome assembly GCF_010883055.1 of Belonocnema kinseyi. Lineage (NCBI taxonomy): Eukaryota > Metazoa > Arthropoda > Insecta > Hymenoptera > Cynipidae > Belonocnema > Belonocnema kinseyi. Next base: position 83,506,533 of record NC_046664.1, on the reverse strand, counting down.
CTTAAATTTTTTTCTTTTATCAATAAGGTTTAGAAAAATTCATAAATAATTATTAATGTGACATAAACTTACTTTGTATATTTTTAAAACATTTGGTCAAAAAGTTAAAAAAATATTTTGTTGTGCTTTTTAGTATGAAAAAATAATTTGCAATTCAATGTTCTCTTTAAGAAATAGGCTTTTGTGGTTTAAAAAATTCCAGAAAATTTAAAAGAACCAATTGAAAAAAGACATTTAGTCGTTTTCACGCAGTACGAGATTTTCGAGAATTTTTTACTCTGGTTTTGAAGTGGATTAGACTTTGCTTAAGTCAACCGCTCTTTTACTCTTTCACTATTTGAAAATTCAGAAAATAGTTTCACATAGGCTTTATGTTTTCAAAATAAGGGAGATTTAATAACTTATATTGCGAAAGAGGCTTAATAACATTATATAAAATTCATTTCGAAAGTAGTAGCGTTGGCAATAATCCTTTGACTTTGAGGTGGACCAGACTAGACTTAAGCCAGACACTCTTTTGGTGATTTTTCATGTAAAAATATAAATAATAGATTAAAGTAAGTTTGTTTTCTATATAATAAAGGAGATTTCGCTACTTACACTCAGAAAGAGATTGGTTCAATTTATCTAAACTTTATTTCGAAAGTAGTCACGTTGACAAGAATTCTCTGACTTGGAGTGGATCAGACTGTGCCTGAGTCAGCCACTATTTTGTTAATTTATTATTTGAAAATGTGACAAACAGTTTTACATAGGATTTTTCTTCATAAAAAAGGAGATTTTGCTACCTATATTAAGAAAGACACTTGATAAAATGAGATAAACTTGGTTTCGAAAGTAGTCGCGGTGGCAAGCATCCTTTGACTTTGAAGTGTATCAGACTGGGCTTAAGTCAGACACTACTTTGGTAAATTATTTTTTAGAAATATGAAAAAAGTCTTGAGTTAACTCTTATTCATAAAATAGAAAGATTTTGTTGCTTACATGAAGAAAGAAAGTTCATAAAATTAAATAGATTGATTTCGAAAATCGTCGCGGTGGCAAGAATCCTCTGACTTTGCAGTAGATCAGAGTGTTCTTCAATCACACACTATTTTAGTGATTTATTATTCATAAATACATAAAAAAATTTCCATTTAGTTTTTTATTTATAAAGTATAGAAGATTTCGTTACTTATATCAGGAAAGTGACTTATTAAAATGAAATAAAATTAATTCCGAATGTAGTCACGTTGGCAAGAATCCTATAAATTTAAAGTAGATCAGAGTGTATTTAAATCATAAACTATTTCGATCATTTATTATTAAAAATTCAAAAAACAGTTTCAAGTTAACCCTTATTTACAAAATGAGAAGAATGCGCTGCTTCGAGTAAAAAAGGAGAGCTGGTAAAATTGAATAAACTTAATTTGGAAAACAGTCGCTTTTGCAAGAATCTTCTGACTTTGAAGTGGTTCAGACTGCACATAAGTCAGACACTATTTTAGTAATTTATTATTAAAAAAGAAGGAAAATAGGTTAAGTAAGTTTTTTATTTATAAAATAAAGAAGATTGCGTTACTTATATTAGGAAAGAGACTTTGTTAAAATGAAATTAAATTAATTTCGAATGTAGTCGCGTTAGCAAGAATCATGTAAATTTGAAGTAGATCAGACTATTTCGATAATTTAATATCTAAAAATCCAAAAAATAGTTTTAAGTTAACTCTTATTCGTAAAATGAGAATATTCCGATGCTTTCAATAAAAAGGAGGGCTGGTAAAATTGAATAAACTTGATTTAGAAAATAGTCGCGTTGGCAAGAATCTTCTGACTTCGAAGTGGTTAAGACTGCACTTGAGTCAGACACTAATTTAGTAATTTATTATTGGAAAAGAAGGGAAATAAGTTCAGGTAAGTTTTTTCTTCATAAAATGAAGAAGATTTCCCTGCTTAAATTTAGAAACCAATTTAATTAGATAGGATTTTAGAATATTGTTGGGGTTTGTAGTATTAGGAGCTGGTATAAGGGAATCTAAGGAGGGATATAAGAAGGCGAAATCTCTTTCTTCGTTGATCCATGTCAGTCGTATTGTATGTGTATTTTAAGTTTGGTAACAAATAACAAATAACAAGCTGCAACCGGGCATTGGACTTGAAGAGGGTGACATAAGTCACAATAGGTCCGCCCCGTTGGCAACAATGCCAACGAACACTGCTGTAATGCCTTGATCCCACAAAGGGAAGTGAACCCGAGCACAATGCTTTCCCTCCCAATTATACACCCATCCTTTCTAAACTCAAATCCATCCCCGTCTCCTGGATCGTGGATGGGTGAACCTCCCAATCCCTCTCTTCTCCGGTTCTCATCCGGAACTAAGAGAGGACCCTGCGTAAGAAATTAGACGATTTTGCGAAATAAAATTTTTGCTTTGCTCAGCAAGAAACAACAGAAAAAACTTCAAACCTAAAAAGATATGTAAAAAGAGAATAGTACCCTGTAACTTGAAGAGAGAACAAAGAGTACTGTTTATAAATAATTAGATTTTACTACAAAAGGACACTTTGGAATTTTCACCATTTTTCTCAAAAACAAATAATTTTATATAATCGTCAAGAACACTACGAATAATGAGATGCGGGGGGGGGGGGGGGGTGAGTACGTTATCTGATGACAAATTTTAAGAAAGTTTTCCCTGTTTTTTCAAAAATTCTTTTTCTCTCTGTTTTCAGGAAGCTTCCCTCTTTCTGCTTTATTCGTCTGAAAGTGAATTGAATGAACAGAACACAATGCGACAATCAAGATTTGATATAAATAATTCAACTGCTTTTTTAAAAGTAAAACTACCTAATGCAAAATCCATTTTATTTCGTTTAATATTTATTTTTGCGATTGACAAATAAACTATTTTGTGGAAAATTTATTTTTTATTTTAAATTAATTTCTTACGCCACTAAATCGAGAATTCATTTTTTTAAATTGAAAATTCAATTGCCTCGTGCTAATTTTTTTTTATTTATTTTTTTTTCTAGTTAAAAATTAAAGTACTTTAGAATTGAAAAATTAATATATTCGTCTATTAGGTATAAAAATTGTTATTTGATAAAAAATTAATATTCTTGGTTCAAAATGAACATATTCGGTTGAAAATGCTTAATAATTAATCCGTTTTTGGTTGAGGATTTAATTATTTTGTTTAAATTCTTTTTTATTTTTATCAAATTCAACTGTCTTTTTTAAATAAAAATCGAAAAATGTTTCTTAATATGAACTATTATATGTTTTGTTCCTATTTAACTTTTTTTTTAAATCAACCTCTAAGTTTCAAGTTAAGCTTCTTTTCAAAAAACTGATTCTTTTATGAAGATTCATCTTTTAGTTGAAAATTCAACTGTTTGGTCATGAATTAACGCTTTAGCTGAAAATTCATATTTTCCTGTGAAAAATTCAACTATTTTTTAGATAAATCATCTTTTTGGATTGAAAATTTAACTATTTTTTGCAAATTTACTTTTTTTGTAAAAAATTCATACTTTCGATTGAAAATTCAAGCACTTTGGTAGAAAATGAAACTTGTAATTTAAAAATTCGATAGTTTTGTTGCAAATTTATTTCTTTTAAATATTGATCATTTTAGTTAAAATCTCATCTCTTTGGTTAAAAATTTTAACATTTTGCTGAAAATGAGCTTTTTTCAGAATTGATTTTTCTACCTGAAAAAGTGACTGTTCCATTTTTTACAAATTACAATTTTTAACCGAAAATTGATCTTTTCTTATAGAAATTCATATATATTTTATTTAGAATTTTTCTTTTTTTATTTGTTAAAAAAATAATCTTGATGTTTGCAAATTATTCTTTTTGGTTGAATTTAACTATTGTTGAAAATTACATTTTTTGTTTGTTTGAAAATTCAAGTATTTCATTCAAAATTCTTCTCTTTTTGGATAGAATTTTTGTTTTGTTTTGTTTATAAACTCAGCTATTTGGTTAAAGATTCATTTTTTTTTTAATTTAATCTTTTTTGTTAGATTCGACTGTTTGATCATTCTATTTTTTTAACTGAAAACTTTTACGCCTCTATTTTCGGTTGAAAACTATATTTTTTTGTACCCAATTCAACTATTTTGTTAAAAATTTTTCGTTTTGAATAGAAAATTCATCTTTTGTCGCTAAAATTAAACTTTCCTCTAAAAAATTATCAGTTTGGCAATAAAATTTAATCAATTGTTTGGAAATTTAACTAATAAAATTTTTTGTGACACTTTGGGCCGATAGGGCAGACCTCCTCCCCCAACCCTTTTAAAGGTGTAACGTAGTATGTGAACGGTCCTTAATTATTATTACTATTATAATACCATTCAGTCAAATTTATTCCTTGGCAAGCGTAGCTCACCGTTCCGCAACGTCCGTCCCAGTTCGCTGATCAATCTCTCTAGCAATCACCCTATGCGAAGAGCTTCAGAAAGTCATCGCACGTCATAGATCAGACAAGAATTTTGATAATTTCCCATTACTGAGGTGCATTCTAAGAAGATTCCGAAGGGTGTTGGGTCCCCTTGTGAAACATATTTTCCTCCTGATAATTTTAAATTCACGATGGGGTGAAAGCTGAGAACAAAATTTGAAGGCAGTAGGATAATTAACTTTGTCTCGATTAAGAAGTTCGGTTGCCACTCGAAGGGATCTGAAAGAAGCGTAGACAACCGAACTCAATGAGATTAAGGTGAGTTTCGAACTGAATCAAGTTTACTCGACGATCAATGCATCTGTTCTGAAAAGCTCACTTCCAGCGGGATAATCTGAAACTCGAGAAACGTCAGCTCAGCTCGAGTTTGAAGGAAGCGGTTCGAGTTCAATTTAAATGGTCGTCAATTGACTTAAAGACTTAATTAAGTCAAATTTCTCAGGACTGCTCTTTTTAGGGTAGAAAAAATATCTGGAATAATAAAAAAAAAATTAAACGAAGAGACCGCAAAAGATTAATATTCAACCGAAGAGATATATTTGCAACCAAAAAATAAATCTGCAAATGAAAAAGTTGAATTTTCATTCAGGAAAGAAATTTTTTTAAATTGATAAATTTCTAACCAAATTAGTACATTTTTTAAACAAAAAGAAGAATTTATCATCAACGAAATAACTGAATTTTATAACAAATAGTTCATTTTTCAATGGTAAAATTATTAACAAAAGGAATGAATTTGCATGAAAAACTGATGATTTTTGAAGATTATTATGAATTTTCTAACCAAAATTACGACTTTTAAACCAATGAAGATTTTTCAATCAAGAAAAGAAATGTTTTAGAAAGTGGTCCTACTTTTGTTCAAGTAGCTTATTTTTTAATTAAAATTATGAATCATTAATTGAAATAGTTAAATCTTCAGTTTAAAAATTTCTTTTTTCAAATTTAAAAAAAATCAAACAAAGAGTTTAACTTAGTTGTTTAACGTATGACTTAAAAGTAAAATTTTAAACAAACAGCAAATAATTTCTCCACCACGAAAAATATAATAGTTGATATTAAAACTAAAAAAGATTTTAATTATGAATCAAAAAGGGGTGAACTCATCTCAAAAAAAGAATGTGCAACAAAATAGTATAATCCTGAAAAATAAATTTGATTTGAAACTAAGCAGTTGTCGATTTGACAAAAAATATTAAATTAAACCAGAAGAGATCAATTTTCAAACCAAATAGACGAATTTTCTACATAATTGTTGTATCGCCAGCTAATTTTTTTTCCAGCTGAGAACGCAAATTATGTAAATTATTATTTGAAAGAAGGGATAATTTTTAATACAAAATAAAAAATCCGAAAAATATTGAGTTTTAAAATTCCTTTTTTGCTTTTTTAAGGTTATATCAATTTAATTTTCCTCAATTTCTCAAGAAAATTCAAAAAGATTTTGGAATATTTCAGATTAATCTTTTATAAGGTTTAAAACTGGATTAATGTTTGCTCAAAAAGAATTTTTCAATCTTGAAACATTTCCAAAGCTCAAAGAAAAAAACCAAATTTTATTCGGAAATTTTCAAATAGCCACATTTTTTAAACTCTGTTTAAATTTCTAATGTTTAAACAATTTTTTGAAATGGTTCCAATTTTTCCTTAATTTTTGAAAAACTTCTGCAAAATTAAAAAGATTGCCTTACAATGTTTCAAATTTAAAAAAAAATTAATTTCAGAACTGTTTTCAAATGTTTTGAACAACTTCTTAAATAATATTTTTAAAGAAATTTTTCAAAATAAAAAAAAATGTTAATTGTGCAGAAATCTTAAACAAATTTATTTATTTCCTCTATAATTTACGAAATTCCTAATCAGCTTTTTAATTTTTTGTTTTAAATTTGTTTAAAACTCTCGAAGTTTAAAATAATGTTTTTTGTATATTTTCAAAACAAATTTTATGAACAAATTAGTAAATAGTCTTATTATCGGTAAAAAAATTATGTTTGCTGAAAGTGCTTCATGTTGACTTAGGAATGAAATTTAATTGGAAAACTAATTGAAACGTTTATAATAACCATTGTGATAAACAATTCTTGTGGCGAAATATTAAAAATTAAGGTTTTTTTCTAATTTAAATTTTCTGCAATGGCCAGAAAGACTACTTATTCCTTAAAATAATAAATATTTATTAAAATTTGATCCAATATACCAATTTTTATTTTTATAAACAAATACAAAATTTGGGCCCTCTCGCATAAAAAAATTTTTGCACTAAAAATGTTTGAAGCTGTTGGACGAATGCCTGTTGGTCACAAATATGTTTGAAAAGTTAACAATAACCATTGTTTAACAATTTGGATAAATATATTCCAAATGTTTGCAGTTTCACTTGGAAAAGTCGGGTTTTCAATTACAATAATTTGACAATTGATCATAACACTGCATACAAATTTAATTTTTTCATTCTATTTGTTTATAATTATTCAGATTATTACATTTAGCAAATATTGTCGAAGATATATAACTTTTAGGAATAATATTGTTAATAACAGTAGATATTGTTAACTTTTCTAATATTTTTGTGACTTGAAGGCATTCGTCCAATAGCTTAAAACATTTTAAATCAACAACTAAAATTTATGTGCGAAAGATCCAAAATTTTGAATTTGTTCACCTAATTTGTTTATAAAAATTAAATGGTTATATTTGATTGAATATTATTAAATATTTAGTATTTTAAGCAATACCTGAAAACGTTCTGGCAATTGAAGGAAATTATAATATAAAAAAATCTCAATTTTTAATATTTTGCCACAATAATTGTTTATAACAATGGTTATTGTAACCTTTTACATTGGTTTTATAATTAAATGTTATTCCTACATTGATAAAAAGCAAGTTCAGTAAAAAAAGAAAAAAATTTGGTGATAATAAGACTATTTGTCAAGTCATTTATAAAATTTGTTTATAATAAATAAATCGAATAATAAACAAATTATTTTCATTCTATAGGTCCCCAAACATTCATTTGAGCCAATATAAACTTTTCTTAATCAGTTATTAAGGCGTGAAAAATTATGTACAATTTCCATATTTTAAGTGGAAAAATGATTAATAAACAAGTAGAAGAGACAAAAGTTTAGAAAGTCAAGCTCTTTAGACTTTAAGGAAGTTTAATTTTTTTCAAATCAACATCATACCAAAATCGGAGACTCAGGAATTTTTTAACGAAAAAAGTGCATTCCTTCCACTGCGTGACATAAAGAAGAAGTGATTGAAAAGGATATAAGTGAATTTAGACAAATAAATAGATAGAAAAAGATAGAAGATGACAGACGTAGGATTGGATAAAATAAAGAAGAGAGCCTTAAAAAGAATAGACGCTGATAGATCAGTGAAACTATGAAAGCGGAAAGAAAAGATTGAAAAAGATAGACCTTAATTAAAAATAATTGAGAGATATAAAAATAATGACCTGGATATCTAAAGTATAAGGTGAGATATAAAGAGGACCGAAACAAAGATAGACGGGGATTTAGAAAGAGAGAAAAACAGAAATAATTGATTTAGATGCATAAAGGATATAATGAGATAGAGAGTAAGTGATTGAAAAAGATAGACGTGAATTTAGATAAACAAAAAGGTAGAAAAAGATAGACGTTGATGGAGAATGGATTGGATGAGATAAAGAAGAGCGTGTTGAAAAAGATAAACGTTAATGGATCTATGGAAGGATGAGGTCGGAAAGAGAAGATTGAAAAAGATTAACCGAAATTTGGAATATACAAGAGGTAGAAAAATATTAACGTGTGTAGATAAACGATAGGATGAGATAGAAAAGAGAGGATTGAAAAAATAGACGGAAATTTATATTGAAGTAGAGATATTTAAAAATTAAATTGAATAGATAAAAGATAGGATGGCTCAGGGAAGAAATCATTAAAAAATATAATCGTTAATTTATATCAAGAAAGAGATAGAAAAAAATAGACACTAGTAAATATAGGACACGACGAGATAGAAAGGAGAGGTGAAAAAAGATAGACGGGAATTCAGATTGATAGAAAGGTAGAAATAATGGACGTAGATAGATACGGGATAAAATGAGATAGACAAAAGGCGATTTAAAAATATAGGCGTTGTTAGGCTTTTAAAATAACTGAGTTATAGAAAAATGTTGATTAGGATTAATAAAGGATAGGATGAGATAGAAAAGAGAGGATTGCAAAAAATAAACAAAAATTTATATTAACTGAGAGATAGTAAAAAATTCAACTGGATAGATTAATGACAGAATGAGGCAGAGAAAAGTCGATTAAAAAAGATAGACAGTAAGTTAGATTACCAAAGAGATAAGAAAATATTGACGTTGATAAATTTAGGACACAATGATATAGAGAAGAAGAGAAAAGAAAAGATAGACGGGAATTTAGATTTTCCGAAAAATAGAAATAATTTATGTGGATAGATAATGGATATGATGAGTTAGAGAAGAGTTCCTTGGAAAAGATAGAAGAGAATTTAGATAAACAAAGAGATAGAAAAGAGTAGAAGTTTATAGACGTAGGATTGGATGAAATATGGAAGAGGGTGTTAAAAATGATATATATTGATAGATGTATGATACAATGAGATCGGAATTAAAAGAATGAAAAAAAAACCAAAATGAAAATTATAACCAAGAGATAAAAAAACTATTGATGTAGAAAGATCAAGGGTAAGATGAGATAGGAAAGAGGGTATTAAAAAAGGTAAACGTGAATTTGAATCGACAAAGAGATAGAAAAAGATAGACCTAGATCGATCGAGAATAAGATGAGATAAAGAAGAGATTGGCAAATAAAGACAGGAATCTACATTAAGAGAGAGATAGAAAAGTATTGGCGAGGATAGATAAAGGATAGGATAAGACCAAAAGTATAAGATTGAACAAAATGGGCGGAAATTTAGATTGACATAGATATAATAAAAAATTTACTTAGATATATGAAGGATTAAATTAGATAGAGAAGAGGGTATTTTAAAAGATAGTCGTTGATTGATGTATAATACGAAATCAAAAAGAGAAGATTGAAAAAGATAGACCGAAATTTAAAAGAACCAAGAGATAGAAAAGCATTGACGTGCATAGATAAAGCATAGGATAATTACGCTTTTAACCCAATAGTTGACATTTTAACCAAAGTGATAAATTTTCAACTAAACTGATAAATTTCCGAACTAAAATGACTAATTTGTAATAAATTAAAAATTTTTTAATTATGAAAAAAGAATTAGATCAAAACAAATGTGAATCTATAACAAAAAACTTAATTTAAAAAAATATAATTTTGAACTAAACAGGTGTATTTTTGAAAAAAGAGGACATTTTATACCAATAAGATTAGTTATCTACCAAGAAAAGTGAATTTGCAATTAGGATCAATTTTCAATCAAAAGAGATTAATTTTTAACTAAAATTGTGCATATTTAACAAACAATGCTTTCCAATCAAATAGTTCAATTTATACTCAAATAGTTTAATTTTCAGTTTAAAAAAATCAATTGTCAACAGAAAATTAATCAGACTTAAAGTTAAAAAACTAGTTTTTAACAACAAAAAATAAAGTTTTCCACAAACTTGTTAAACTTTCAACTAAACAGTTGAATTTTTGAACAAAGTATTTTAACTGTTAAATAAGAAATAGAATCTTGAACAAAAAAGATTAATTCTCAACGAAAAATATTATAGTTGATGTTAAAACTAAAAATATTTCGTTTTGAATCAAAAATGAGAAATAAGAAAAGACTAAATTTCTACCAGTAAAGATGAATTGTTAACCCCAAAGTTTTCAACATGATTGTTATATTTTCAAGAACAAAATTTTTCATTTAAGATAACAAAAATTACACAACTAATAATTCGAAGGGAAATATAATTTTTAATACGAAATAAAAATTTCAAATAAATATATTTAAAATCTTTTTGTTTATTTGCTTTAATGTTCTATTAAAATAATTTTTCTAAGTTTTTAAACCTTTGTAAATGTGAAAATTTTTGTGTTTTCCGTGTTTCCTTTTAAGTTTTTTAATTCTTTTCAAATTTTAAATATTACTGAAACTTTTTAAAATAATTCTCACTTTTCTTAACTATTTAAAAATATAATGCAAGGCAGTTCTAAAAGTCAATTGGAACAGGAGAAAAAGATAAAGATAAAGAAAAAAAGGAAGAGAGAGGAAGGAAGAGAGAGACACAATGTGAGAGAGAGGGGGAGGGAGAGAGAAAGCGAAATGAGCCTGATTAACGAGATCTTGAATCTTTTTTTTTTAATCGTATACTGTCAGATGTGGCAGTTCTGAAAAATCCTAAGAATATACCCTGGTATTCAAAAAGATAAAAGTGAATCTAGAGTAACAAAGAGATACCAAAAGATAGCCTTTAATAAATATAGGATACATAAGATAGGGAAAAGGATATTAAAAAAATAGACAGGAATTGAGGTTGAAAGGAAAAAAATACATTGACGTGGACAAATAAAGGATGGGCGAGATAAAAAAGAAGGAATTAAAAAAATAGACTAAAATTTAGATTGAAATAGAGATAGTAAATGATTGACTTGGATATATGAAGGATACATGAGATAGAGAAGAGAAGTTAAAAGTGTATAGATGGCAATTTAGTTTGGCGAAGACATAGTAAAATATTGACGTGGATGGATAAAGGATAAGATAAGACAAAAAACATAGGATTGAATAAAATAGACGGAAATTTAGATTGGCATAGATTTAGTAAAAAATTTTCTTGTATAGATGGAGAAGTAAATTAGATGGGAAAGAGAATATTGAAAAAAAGTCGTTGATTGATCTATGATGTGATTAGATCAAAAAGAGAAGATTAAAAAAGAGAGACCAAAATTCAACATAATCTAGAAATAGAAAAGTATTGACGTGGATATATAAAGGATAGGGCAGGATTGAAAATAGAGGATTGAACAAAATAGACGGGAATTTAGATTGGCATAAATATAGTCAAAAATGTACTTGGATAGATTAAGGGTTATATTAGATAGAAAAAAGAGCATTGAATAAGATAGTCCTTAATTTGTTATTAGAAGTTTGAAAAAGATAGACAGAAGTTTAAAATAACCGAGAGATTGAAAAGTATTGAAGTGGATAGATAAAGGATAGGATAGAATAGAAAATAGAGGATTAAACAAAATAGACGGAAATTTAGATTGACATAGATGTAGTAAAAAATTAACTTGGATAGATGGAGGATTAAACTATGAAAAGACTTATTGAAAAAGATAGTCGTTGATTCGTCTATAATATAGTGACATCGAAAAGAGAAGATTGAAAAAGATAGACCGAAATTAAAAATAATTGAGAGATAGAAAAGTATTCACGTGGATATATAAAGGATAGTACAGGATTAAAAATAGAGGATTGAAGAACATAGACGGGAATTTAGATTGGCATTAATATAGTCTAAAATTTACTTGGATAGATGAAGGGTTAAATTAGATAGAGAAGAGAGCATTGAAAAAGATAGTTTTTGTTTTATTATTAGAGGTTTGAAAAAGATAGACAGAAGTTCAACAGAAACGAGAGATAAAAAAGTATTGAAGTAGACCGGTAAGGGATAGGATAGGATTGAAAATAAAGGATTGAACAAAATAGACGGAAATTGAGATTGATAAAGATGTAGTAAAAATTGACTTGGATAGATGTAGGATTGAATTAGATAAAGAAGAGAGTATTGATAAAGATAGTCGTTAATTTATAATTAGAATATTGAAAAAGATAGACAGAATTAAAAAAAACCAAAAGATAGAAAATTATTGACGTGGATAGATAAATGAAAGGATATGAAAAAAATAGAGGATTAAACAATATAGACGGAAATTAAAATTGACACACAGATGGTAAAAATTGACTTTGGTAGATGAAGAATAGTGTGAGGAGAAGGGGAGATAAAGAAAGATAGACGGGAATTCAGATGAACAAACAGATAGAATAGAATAAATTTTTTCGATCTTTTGCTATAATAAAGATTCAAAATCATTCAAAAAGATCCAATCTCTATCTTTTTACTTCCAGCAGGGTTACATACCAAAAACACCTATTTATCATTAAACCTAAATTGTGGTAGAAGGAAATAGGTACCATTATAAGTCATCTGAACTACTCAAATCTAGAATTGCTCAAGGGACTCGTTTTTATAAATTCCAAGCCATAAATTTTCCTTAAATTTTAGTACATTTAGGTCGAGCGGGGGTGAATTTACCCCTATATGGCTTTTGAAGTTTCAAACCCCAAAATGAAGAACTTTCCTACCTTATGTGCTACTGGGTTCACAAACAAGTACAATCTGTTAAATTGAAAATTTCTCACTCTAGAATTTTCTGGTGATTAGCATGAAAATTCCAAGCCCTTTATTTAATTTAAAAAGACTCTTTCTGCCCCCAGTCTAAAATCGAAGACATTTTTTTTAATATCGTGGACCCTCAATGAAATCCTAAAGGAATTCAAACTTCGAGAAGTACTTAAAGAGGGATGTTGCACCCTCGTTAGCAGTGTGATTCATCATCTGTGGAAGATATCAAAAGGGCTTAAATGGGGTGTAGAAATTTCACATAGAGCCAATGAGGTCGCTGTCCGTCAGGCTTCGTTGCCCGAAGAGGAACACACTGCTCTGGTTGGTTGGCTCAGTTGGCTGACTCTTGGCTCACTAAATTCTCTTTGGTATTTTCCGGCGGAAATATAAACACGGTTGGTAGGTGGTAGTCCAAGTGCAAATTCTAAGAAAAAAATGTTTGTGTAATGCCTTGGCCAGGCACAAATGAGCAAAGGGCATTGACAAGCTAAGGGGTCGTCTATAAAATACGTTAACGAATTCTGGCTTTTTATCCCACCCCCCTCCTTCGCCCTGGTTAAAGACGTTAGGTTTTGTTTTCACAACCCTCCTTAAATTAAGGTAAAGCTGATGAATTTTCAAGCTAAAAAAATATTTAGATAAAATAGACGAAATATCAAGCCAAAAAGGTTGCATTTTCAAATCACGCTTGAATTCTCGAAAGCGTTTATTTTCACCCTAAAAAGATAAATTATCAACAAAAAAGACATATTAAAAAAAAATTATTAACAAAGCAGTTGAATATCACGCCAAAAAAAGATAATCCAACAATATGTTTGAATTATCAACCCAGTTTTTAGTTTAAAAAGTTGATTGTCAACTAAATATTTACATTTTCAGCCAAAGAGATGAATATTCAAACAAAAAAGTTTTTTTACATAGTATTTCATTTTTTAACCAAGTAGTTAAATTTTCCACCCAGAAAAATAAAGTCTCCATGAAAAATTAAATATTTCATGTTACAATAAAAAATAATTTAAAATGTCATTATTAGCTAGAAAATTTACTGATTTTTTTAAAATCTCTTATCTATTGTTTATCAAATTAATTAAATTGAATTAATTGAATTAATTAATTAATTCAATTTTAAATTCAACTAACTTTTTGCCAGTGGAAAATTCATAAATTCATTTCTTTTTGTTCTTGAAGATTCACACGGTGGTTGGTAATGAAATTATTATTTCCAAATTAGTTTTTTACATATTTTGTTATTAATTTTTTATCTGAAAATGTAATTTTTTCATTCGTAATTGAAAATTCATTTTTTTGACAGGAAACTGATATTATTAGTTTCATATTTCCTTTTTTTTGTTGTAAAAATGAAACTCTTTGGTTGGCAATTTCATTTTTTTGTTAGAAATTTGTTTTTACTTTTCTATCTGAATTAAATTTTTTTCTCTGAAAAACTTTTTTTTACTGAAATTTTAACTTTTCCATTTTTGGTTGAAAATTTGTCTTTTTATTCGGAAGTTTAACTATTTAGAAGAAAGTTATATTTTTTAGTACAAAAATAAACTATTTGGTTGAAAAATCAACTATTTTATTGAAAATTTTATTATTTTGTCAAAAATCTAATTTTTTTTTAATTGAATTTTTTTACTGAAAATTTAACTTTTCAATTCTTGGTTGGAAATTAGCCTTTGTTAATTGAAAGATCAACTACTTGTTGACAAATTTATATTTTTTATTTGAAAATTTAACTATTTCGGTAAAAGTCCACTATTTTGTTGATAATTCAACTCTTTTGTTCCAAATTGTACTGGAATTTTTTTTTCAATTTAAATTGTATTTTTTAACTTAAAACTTAACTTTTCCATTTTTGGTTCAAGATTTGTATTTTTTAATTAAAAGTTGAAATATTTGTTCGCAAGATCCAATTGTTGTTTCAGTTTGTTTATGGTTTTATTATTTTCTAAATAATTTAACACTTTTTTAAAATTATACTATTTTGCTGAGAATCTGGATTTTTCTATTTAAATTAAATTTTTTAACTTAAATTTAACTTTTCTGTTTTTGGTTGAAAATTTGTCTTTTTTATTTAAAAGTACAGTATTAGTTAGAAAATTAATATTTTTTAGTTTGAAATTCAACTCTTTTGCTTAAAATTTTATTAGTTTTTTGATGATTAAACTGTTTTTTGAAAAAGTTTGCTGAAAACTTGTTTTATTTCTCTTTTTAAACTGAATTTTATTACTGACAATTCAACTTTTATATTTTTAGTTAAAAATTGGTCTTTTTTATCGAAATTACAACCATTCGAATGAAAATTCATCTTTCCTGGTTCAACCTTCAACAATTTGTTGAAAAATACACTATTTGGTGAAAATGCTGTTATTTTGTTGATAATTCAACTCGCTTAGGGAAAATTCTACTATTTTGATTTGTTTTCTATTTTAGTATAATTTCTTTACTGAAAATTTAACTTCTTAATTTTTTTTGTAAAAATGTATCTTTTTAATTGGAAGGTAAAGCATTTGTTAAAAAATAAATATTTTTTAGTTGAAAATTCATCTATCCCCACCACTACCTCACCAATCAAAACCTTCGTATCCCCCCACACCCAACTAAATATGAGATATCCCCGCTACTATTTTACAACTGTACAAGCTCCTCTTTCGTGCCGACCCACTGCCGCACACATTTTTTTTTTAATTTATCAACTGTTTTATATAGTATTTAGAAAAGTAAAATATTTTTCTCCGTCAGGAAAAAGTCTAATTAACTTTCGCTTAAAAATGTAATAACATTTCACTCCTAATAAAGTCCATTGAAAGGCGTTTGTGGTCGACTGTCTTCACCGGAAACCAAACTCACTCTCTGGAAAGTTCACGGTCTGCAGTTCTCCGATGCCCTTGTCCCTCAGGAAACTGACAATGATTTTAAATCACCGGTTCGTGTAATCACTATTTCACGGAATACCGCCGGACTCAAACTTATAAAGCAATTGTCATCCTTAAAAAATTTTCGTGAGACAGAAGGAAACAATTTTCAGTTGTCAAATAATTTTTTTTATCAAGAAAAAAACTGGTAAATTTGATTCAGTGACGGAAATTCAAATTTGAAAAAAAAGAAAATAAAAACGTTACTTATGATTTTGAACATGGAATTTTTGAATGAATACCTATAGTTCTGAATTTAAAAAGATCATTTGAAAAAAATGTTATTTTCCAATTATAAAGATGAATATAACTGTATAGTTCTATTGGAATTCTTACTTTCAACGAAAAAAAAAGTTTTTCAACAAAGTTGTTAAATTCTTAACCAAAAGATAAATTTTGAAAGAAGATTAGTTTTCTACCGAAAAAGACGAACTTTAATCAAAATTGTTAAATTTTCTAGCCAAAAAGTCGAGTTTTTTTAGAAAACAGTTGATTTTGAAACCAACAGAAATAAATTTTTGACAAGAAAGTTCATTTTCATTCAAGATAAACGAATTTCCAAACAAGTAGTTGAATTTAAAAAAAAATAGTTTTTAACCAAAAATGGAGTCTTTCAATTTTCATTTTAAAAAACTAATGTTTAACCAAGAAGATGAATATCCAAGAAAATAGTTTATTTTTTAAACCAAAAATATGAATTTTCATCTGAAAAATTAATTTTGAACTAAACAATTTAATTTTCTATCAAACTGTTGAATTTTTTGTCTAAGTTTTTTAAATTAAATATTTGAATTTTCTACGAAAGTTGTTTAATATTTAACCCAAAAAAGTATTTTCAAGAAAACAGTTGAAAAGGATTTCATTTGACTTTTCAAGATCAAAAAATTATTTTTTGAAAGCAAAAAATAAGTTTCTACGAAAAAATAACTACAGGTTTTTCAATGCAAAAAGGCGAATTTTTTTAACCAAAAACGATTCATTTAAAAAAATAAATAAATTCTCTACCAAATAGTTGCATTTTTATCCGAAAAAGGTGAAATTCGTACTAAAATAGATGAATTTTTAATAAAAAAGACTAATTTTTTTCAAAAGTTCAACTTTCATCTAGAAAATATTTCAGTTCATTTTTGAGCACCAAAATACAAGTTTTAAACATAAAGTAAATTTTCCAAGAAATAGTCCAAATTTCAACAAAACAGAATTTTCTACCAAAAAGTATGAATATACAACAAAATATTTTAATTTTCAACCAAACAGTTGCATCTTCATCCAAGAAATATGAAATTTCTTTAAAATAGATGAATTTTAATTTTTTTTTAATCCCATGAAAATAATTGAATTTTCATCCAGAAAAGATTTCAGTTTTTTTTTCAACACTAAAATATTAAATATCAACAAAAAATTAATTTTTTTGCGAAATAGTTAAATTTTCAACAAAATCGTAAAACTTTTAACCAAAAAAATTTATCTGGAAAAAAGTAACAAAAAATACTCCTCAAAATCTGTGAATGAACTGCTGCCAAATTCGCCATTTTTTGTATTTCAAAACCCTCCCCATAAATTTTATAGACTTGAATTATTAAAAGTTCCCACAATACTAGAAAAAATAATGTTTTTGCATATTTATTTATTTCGCAGTTTTGTGATAGGGGCATATTGAAATATTGTTTATAAGATCCACACTTGCCGTTCAATTAATTACTTATTCAATTAATTATATATTCTATTATTTGTTTACTTTCTAAAATAAATTAATTAAATTAACTTTTCAGTTCAAAACTTATACTTTCGAATTAAAAATATAACTGTTTTGAAGAAAATTCGTCTTTTTTAATTGAAAATTCCATGATTTGGTTAAAACTTTTTTTCTTTCTTGGCTGAAAAATCTTTTCTTTTTATTAATATTTGAAATATTTTGTTAAAAATTCATCTTCTTAATTTTAAAATTTATTTTTTTAATTATGAATTTCATCTGCCATGAGAAACAAAGCAACTGACTTGAAAATTAATGATTGGAAATTATTATAATATATTATAATATAAGTGATTAAAAATTAATCGGCTTTAACAATTTTATTATAATTTATTTTAAGAAATTAATTCAAGTGCTTTTAATCTGTAATTAAAATATTTGGTTGTTAATATATCAACTATCATATTTTTTTTATCAGAATTCACCTTTTTTGGTTAAACTAATACTTCAATTTTCTGCCAAATTGTTGAATTTTAAAATAAAATAGACTAATTTTCTACCAAAAAGATTAATTCTAATCAAAAAATATAATCGCTGATATTAAAAAAAATGTTTTAATTATAAATTAAAACAAAAATAAATTCACTAAAAAAGATACTAAAAAAGATATTAATCAAAAAGATTTTTCTGTCAATGAAAGTTTAAACCAAATAATAAAATTTGTAACCAAAAAATAATTGAAATTTTTTGAATATATTTTTTTTAATTTATGTACTAATTTTTATTAAGATGAATTTTTTATATCAATCAACAATATTAAATGTTAATAAATACTTACTAATTTAAATAAAAATTAAATTTATGAGTTACTATTAAATTAATTACCTAAGGAGTTGGCAAAATTTGAGGTTAGAATTGGAGGTTTCAATAAAGTACTTTGAACAACTTCTTGAGAATAAATAATCATCTAAACGGAAAACGTTGAGCTTACAAGCAATGTTTTTGTATTAATTAATTTATTTTAATAATATCTTGTTATTTTTTCAAGAAAAATCATAGCTTGTTGAAATGAATTGTATTAAAAATAAAGGAAAATAAATTCCTTATGATTTATAACAATCCATTCTTGATTTTTAATTTATTCTATAATTGTAAGTTATTTGTATCATTTTATTTTGATAAACCCCATTGGATTTTCCTTGTCCGAGTATTGGCTTATTTTGTGTCCCACTTAAGGATACACCCCAAAATTCCTCAGTGGGCACAAAGTTTGGCGACGTCTTTACGACATCGTTACGACATCTTTGCGACAACTTTACGACATCCTATGTCCATGTCGTTAAGCTGTCTTTACGATATCGTAAATAAGTCATATGATCTGACGATGTCTTTACGATATCGGAAAGACATCGAAACGACATGGACATAGGATGTCGTAAAGATGTCCCAAAGATGTCGTAACGATGTCGTAAAGACGTCGCCAAATTTGGTGCCCACTGGGCCTTGTCCCACTAATGGGCGATCTGACTATAGCTTCAAAAATATCTATTTATATTAATTCACTATAAAATTAATAACGTCATTTCTGTTCTAATCGATCAAATCTTGTATGAGTCACTTATTATAACGGTTTTTGTACAAAAAATTATAATTCACTATTTTAAAATTGTGTTTATATAGGTTAGCTTTTCGCAACTCCCCCAATAATAGTCGGTTCACCTTAATTCCTAAGTTCCACACAAATTAATCAAATTTAGAAAAATAAATTTTTGTAAATAAACCCACAAAAAAGTGTGCAGGGATGACCGTTCTAAAAAACCTCTGTTTCAAAAACTTCAATGCAACAACTGGCCTTAAAATAATACATCTATGAAAAATTATTTCGATCGAAATTAAGGAAATACAAGTTCTAAAATTTTCAGTGTTGGTGCTGCGGTGGCGCAATTAGTAGCGCCCCTCACATGTAATGAGGAGGTTGTTGGTTCAAACCCAGCCCACAGTGAATTTTTTAAAACTTATTTTTCTCGCGTTTTCAATTAATTTCGCATAATAAAAATTGATTATGATATAGTAGTTCTTCTACTTATCAACCGTACAATACAGAGACCTCTGTCGTACAAACATCAAATAACCACTGGTATTAGGCCTCTAAAATAATATTCTAGATAATTTTCTAAGTATCACATGCCCTTAAAGATACTGTGATCATCTGCCTCGTAAATGAATTTCTAAAAAGGTACATCAGAACCGCCATTTTTAGTTACAGTAATTTAAAATTACTAAATTGTAACAGAATTTTGCAAAGCATGTCACTAAACTTTATGCAGTTACCGTTGCTGAAATTTCTGTTCCTGTGCAAGAAAATTTAAAAATACGGTTTCTGTATAAAGCTTTACCAAGATTCCTACAGATATTTCTGAAAGATACGAAAAATGATGATGTCCAAAATCACGGAACCTTATCGATTCAAAAGTTCCCTCATAGGAAAATCCCTGAAGAAGCAAAGTTTCATCCAAGTGCCCCATCTTCGACAGCATTTCAATTAATTATCGTTGAGGGGTCGAACTGACCTGTCGTGACCTCTTACGCTTTTAACACCATCTCGAGGGACGATATAATTCGATATCTCTGCAAATTCAGCCACCATCGATCAGCCGATAGCCTTACATGAATCTGTCCACAAAATTGGGATAGATTGTCATCAAAAGTTAGAAAACCTGACCAACCAATTCAGGAAAAAAGTCCTATTGAATAAAACAAATTCCCTGGTGATTATTCCGCTTTTCAAGTTCCTCGGATGCAGTTAGCGTGCAAGTCCCATTGAACAAAATTCCACAAAACCATAGATGTGCAAATCAGAGTTTCAACTGCAGATATGCTTTTTTCCTGGGCAGAGGGAATAATAGAAATTGTTCAACTGAATCTTGCTTATGTCGCTAATTCGTTTTTTTTAACGAACTCAAATACGTTCGACTTGGAGTGACTTGGAGTGAACCGATGCCCCCCACCATACTCACTGCATTGGCGCGAATGGAAGGGGAAGCCAACTGCCCTAGGGTGCCGAATCTGATTGGTTGACTTTTTTTTACTTGTGCCTGGCAAGACCATGCTTTGTTGGATCATGTGTAAAGTCACAAATGGGTTCGTTTAGAGGGCACTTGAAAAGAATAGCATCAAGGCCCATTCACAAGCCAACTGTTTGCAAAGTTGGAATCATTGGTCAATTTATAATTGGAAATGTAATGCAATTTTATTGATTGTCAGTGAAAATTTATTACTTACCCAGGAAAAAAAAATCCATTCACTTCTGTTTAATGGGTTTCGAAGTCTTTTGAATTGCTTATCTGACACTAAAATTCCAAAATTGCCGCCAATTTGTGTTTTCAGACTTTTAGTCTATATAATTTTATTGCCTAACTTATATGCCGTAAAAGACTAATAACTTAAATAGCAAAAGGAATCTAGTAGACCTGCGCATGATTTCTTTAATCTTTCGATAATTTATAAATTTAAAAAATCGTGTGAAATATGGCTGCTTAACCACAAAAAAGTCAGCCTCATTCAAAAAGAAGGAAACCGATTCAATATAACCTTGCTTGAAATGGTCATTGCAGTATATAGCAGATTCGAAGCTGCTTGAGAAAATGACCGATTCACATAGTCGTAAACCGATTCTGTTTTAACTTTCTGAATCTGCGAATAATAGATACGCAATTCACAGAGTCGTCTTGTCAATGGATTCTTTTTTCCTGGGTACCTAACCCATTTTAACCTACTCTTAAAAATTATGAAAAATCTTAAAAATTATTCACATCTTTTTATTGGGAAAATCTTTGGTGCACAATTAATAAACTTTTGTAATAAATTATTATTAAGTGAATCTTTTAGAAGCATAGTCTTTACCAAGCACTATTAAGATCAACTTAGCCAATTAGCCGTTATTAATATAACGTAGAAACGAACGCGATGTTTCAAATTAATTCAGTGCTCCCAATTTCTGGAACTTTCTGAACTGCGCTTGCTTCGTGATTTTATTATAAAAAAACGTTTTTTATTTTGACGTTTTTTATTTTTTACTGTTAAGGCATTTTATAATCATTATTTATTATAAATATCACATTTGATTATCGACACTATTAAAAATCAGCGCGCCAACATAAACCAATCGTGTTGCCGGTGCGACGCAAGCGCAGTTCAAAAAGTTCCGAAGATTGTCAGGACTGACATGAATAAGCCTTTATATTTACAAGTTTGCTACATAACCTGCAAATGATATTATCAAGTCATTATATCTATTTTAATTACGTTATTATTTTGTAATTTAATTATCTTCATTAATTTGTATATACCAGAGTTCGATTACATGTGTGATTTAAGGTCAATATTGTGTTATTAATTAATCATAATATCGAAGTAGGAATGCGAAAATTTTAGGTTCTTTAGGAATAGGCTCAATTACATTTGAGATCCTTTCGAACTCCAAGTGTGGTATTATTTAGAGCTTATTTATCGTTTTGGGTTCCTTTTCAGCAAGTAGGGTTCATTTTTGTTGCAGCTCCTTTGGAACCAAAAACGGTTTCCAATGGAAACTTCAGTTTTGTCTGTGGAGTCAATCTTTTTAGTTGCAGAGGAGACATCCCTATAGGTTTACCTATAGATAATAGGGTGGTCAACAATTGTTTTTCTTCGAATCTTCAAGCATATAGCCAGAAAATTTATTTGAATCCACAAAAAATAAATCCATTTTTTTAATGATATTTAAAAGTGGCGACAGCCCTATGAAGTTTAACACGTATTTCCCATAAGAAAAAAAAATCGTTTAAAAATTTTATATAGAATCATCAATGTTAGATGAATCGAGTTGAGACTCTAAATTTCTCTTCGAAATTAGCCATAAGATAGAAATAAATAATTAATTCGAAAATATGACCAACATAAGTCTGTTTTATAGGTCAACAAAAAAAACCCATAAGTGAAAAAATGGTTTATGCGACTTTTTGACAATCATTACGATTTTTTTGTATGAAAATTATTTCTTATGCCTAAAATACTATTTTCTACTGATAACTGGATGTTTAGAGAAATTGTTTGAACAATTTATTATGTTTTAGCCACTTTCTCTTAGAATAGAGTTAGAAAGTCCCGGTTTTAAAAAAAAAGTTTCACTTTTTGTTTAGTTTTTAATTAAAGTAAGGGAAGTGTTGATTAATTCTTACAAAATATAATTATTTAAAGAAATTATCATTATTTTTATTAATATTCTCTTTGAATAATGCTGAAAGTTGCGGGGTTTCTTAAATTTTTAACTATTTTCCACTTTTCAATTAGAGTGAATTAATAATTAATACAACGTAACAATAATAATTGTTCAAACAAGTTATTATCATTTTTATCAATTTTCTCTTAGAATAGAGTTAGAAACTCGCGGTTTAAAAAAAAAATAATTTTTTTTTAATTTTCAATCATAGTGAAATATAACTTGAATAGTCTTTAAAAAAATAATTGCTTATACAATTTACTATTATTTTTAATAATATTTTTTTAGAATAAAGCTACTTAATTTCAGTTTTTTTAAATTTTTTACTTTTTGTCCAATTTTCAATTAGAGTGAGGAAAGTAATTAGTGAAAGTGAACAAAATTTATTTTTTAAACAGTTTATTATAATTTTTCATAATATTTCATTTGAATAATGCTAGAAAGTTGCGATTTTTATCTTTTTACCCACTTTTTACTTAGAAAAGTAAGAAATAATGCAAGGTAAAAAATTGTCATTTAAACAATTTTAAATTGTTTATAAATATCTTGTCTTAGATAAGTGCTAAAAACTTGCACTTGTTTAACAACTTCTTAACTTTCTATCCACTTTTCACTTTGTGGGATAATAATTAAAGCAATTTAGCAGACACCATTTTTTAAACAATTTACTATGGTTTATAACTATCTTCTTTTAGATTAATCCTATAAAATTCCGGATTTTTTTGAAATGTTCAGTTTTTTTCTGACTTTTTAATTAGGAATTAATAATAAATATAAATATTAATTTCAGAAAAAAGGTCTCTGTAACTATTTCAATGAAAATTTACATTAAAAATAATCCATATAGAAAATTCAAAGAATATTTCAAATATCTGTTTTTTTCCTGAAAATTACGTTTACAAAAAAAAAGAAAGAGATTTTTTAAAATATGATTTTCTTTAATATATATTTTTTATTTGTTCAGAACTATAAAGGCAAAGTGAAGATAAACATTTCGAAAAAACCTTAACTTTCTAGCATTTATCTAAAATAAGATAGTCGTAAACAATAATAATTTGTTTAAACAACTATTTTTCTTGACTTGCATTAATTATAACCTCACTATGTGAAAAATAGACAAAAAGTTTGAAAATCAACAATAATAATTCTTGTAAGCAATTATTTTTTATAAATTTAATTAACTAATAAGGTACTACCAGAAGTTTTAACAAAATAATTAAATTTTTAACGTAATAATTCAACCAAAATGGTCGAATTTTCAATAAAAAATATTAAACTTTATCAAAAGCCTTTTATTCTTTAAACGAGTAACTAAGGTTTTTAGAAGGCAGGTGAATTTTGAACGAAAACTAAAATCTTCAATCCAAAACGATATTCAATTAAAAATTAAAATTTTCATGAAAAGATATTAACTTAAAAAAAAGGATTTTTTAGCAATATAGCTAAATTTTCAACCAAGAAGATTGAATGATTCGAAAGACAAAATTTTCATTTAAAAAGTTCAATTTTCAACCCGAAAATATGATTTAAAAAATCTAAATATAATTCAATGAAATGTTTAATTTTTCAACCAAAGAGAAGAACTTGAAACCAAAAAAAAAAAAAAGTTTAACCACAAAATTCAACTTTTACCCAAGTAGTTTGAATTTTTTATTGAAAAAGATAAACTTCCAAAAAATAGTTCAATTTTCAGTCAACGGGATGAATTTCTTATCTAAAATATTTAATCTTTAACAACAAAAACTATTTTTTAACAAAGTTTTTCAACTTTTAGCCAAATGGATAAATTTTGTATTTAAAAAACGATGAATTAGCAACAAATAATGTAATAGTCTATATTCTAACCAAAAGAGACTTCAAGTTTAAATAAAAACAGTTGAAATCAACAAAAGAAACGAATTTTCAATAAAAAAAAGTTGAATCCTCAACCAAAAAAGATTCATTTTTAACCAACAAATTGCATTTTTCTCCACAAACAATTAAATTTTGACTGAAAAGCATGAACATTTAAACTAAGATACCATAACTTAATTTTCAATGATACAATTGAATTTTGAAACATACAATAAAATATTGAACTAAAATTATAATCCTAAGAAAAAAGCAGCTGCAATATTATTGAAATGAAAAATTAAATTCAAATTAATTTTAAATTTAATTGTCTAATTTAGCGAGAAAAGAAGAATTTTTAAGAAAATTTCTAAATTGTTAAATTTGTAAATTAAAAAGAAACTGACAGACACATTTTATAATGTCAAAACTTAAATTTTAATTATTTTATTTGGTTTATTGTATTTAATTGAATTGATATTACTATGAATTTTAATTATTTATTGATTAAAGTCCTTTCTTACATATATTCAAAAAATTTGAAATTAAAATTTAAAAAATTTCAAATTTATTTTTCTTGCCAGTTATTTAAAGTGCTTCTTATATGAATATCCTGACTTTTGCAAGATTCATACCCCGTATTTTAATTTGAACGCCAAAATTAAAATTAAATGATTCTAACGCTACCTTGGTCGATATTCTAAAAAAAACCGCCCACTTTTAATTTTAAGAGAATATTTTAAAGAGACGACTGGAAAATCCGGAAAAATAAAATGCCCGACACTAAAATCCCCGAATTGCAAAATTCCTGAACAATAAAATTCGCAAATAATAAAATTGTTTAAAAATAAAAATACTTAATTGAAAAGTTCCCGTATTTTAAAAATCGCGAATAATAAAATTGCAAAAAAGTAAAAATACTGAATTGGAAAATTACCGAATAATAAAATTCACGACAGTTTAAAATATTACCGAATTGTAAAATTCCCGAAGAATAAAATACCCTACAGAAAATAGCCGAATTATAAAATTCAAGAAATTGAACAATTACAATTATTATGAAAATCAGATTTTTTGACAACTTCTAAATTTTAACAAAATTTGCCCCTCAAACCGAAAAAATCAATCTCGATTTTCATCATACTTTGTAACGTTTTTCAAATATATATAAATTTAAAATTCGATTTTTACGCACGCTTTTTGTATTTTTTTTCAAATTCTATGCACATTAAAAAAAAGTGCGAAAGATCGCACTTTAAAATTTTAAAAATCAAAAATAATTGGAAAAAATAATATTTTATTAATGTATTTGTAATCAATAAAATATATTTATAATAAAAAATTGTATTTGTAATCAATAAAATATATTTATAATAAAAAATTGTAATTGTTTCATTTCTTGAATTTTACAATTCGGTCATATTATAAGCTGTTGTGAATTTTATTATTTGGGAATTTTCAATTTGGAGAATTTTCTAATTCGGGAATTTTACAGTGTCGAAAATTTTATTATTCGTAATTTTTATTCGTCCCATTTAGATACTACAATGTAAAATTGGAACAAAAAATCATTTGATTTGGAAAAGCCTATTTTGAAATAATAATAATTGTTTAAGAAATTGTTGCAAAAAATTTTTTTTCCAATGAATTTTTTATTATCAAACTAGTTTTTCTTATGGTGTTTTTTTACCACCATTTCTTTTGAATATGATCAACTATCGATTATGTAATTTCTTCATCAGATTATTCCTCGAAATTTCATCACAAGCTCCTATTATTCCCTAATTAGAAACTTCAAATTTAATCAGTATTAATACATCCAAAGCACGGTCTTCGCTGACCGCAGTAAGGATTCTGGTATTGAGTTTCCTCTAAAGTTGCTCCAAGCATATTTACTCTCTTGATTGCCTTCTTCATAAACGAGAATCCGACATTATTAATATTATTATATAAAAAAAAAATTTCTGTGTTGAAATGTTGTCACAGGCTTATACTGCCCAACATCTCGGAAGCATTTTTTGGTTAGAGTTGGATTTTTTATTTGATCCTTTTTGCACGGGGCTGTCCTGGTACATATCATCAGTCACGGACGCATTTTTATAATGCAATCAAGTGATCTGATGAGAGCAGTCTGCCCAGACATATTGGACAAAGCCTGGTTTATACCCCATCATTGACGGACTGGGTTGCAGTCAAGTAAATGATGGGGGACCTACAGCTTAAGGTGGGTTCCGAACCACCAGAACCTCGGTAAAGGTACATTGAAAAATTTCTAAAGATACCGGCTCAGGAATCGAACGCCGGATCTCTTGGTGAAGTCCGAGTGTGTAACCAACTAAACCAACACATAATAATAATAATATTATTATTATACCAAAACTTATCGTACATGAATAAAGGATAAAGAATAAAGGCACAGAATTTCAATTTGGATTCCATTCTCAGGTTTTCCCTGAAATCTGCATAACTTAAATGTCAGCATCGTACGAAGGGTCCTTTTGTGAACAAAGAGGATCTATTGGTAAATACGAACACGAGTTCTTTGAAAATCTTTCCCTTGCTGCGAAAAAAGGCATAAGAAAAGAATGCTTGGCGATTCGTGAAACACCATAAACTCACCATTTTGATGAGTTGACAAAAAAACGGAAGTAGAAGTTGCAGACTAAAGAGCAATTTTACCTCTATATTTTACCATCTAATCGAGATTTTTAGTTGTTCAATCATTATGATTTTTGTTTATATTTTATATTAAAATTTAAATTTTCCCTTTGAAGAATTGTCTAGACTTTTAAACTAAAATTACAGAAAACAATATCTTAAATGATCATTGAAAGATCAATTGATGTCCAGGAGTAAAAAAAAAACCAACAAATTTGATCACGTAGTTGAAGAAGTTAAGAGACATTTTGGATTCTGATAATTCGAGAAAAAGAAATCATTCTAATCTGGATACCGTTTCATTTGGAAGTCGAACGAAATTAGACAGAAGGCTCAATATTTCCTCAGTCAAGATATTTTTCAGGGAGGTCAAGGTCGATCTTAAAGCAGCATTAAAGCAATAAATCAGTGGTGACCTTTATTATGATCTTGACGATGACCTTCAAGATTTTTTTAAGGTAAAGCTTTTTTAAAAATGGAAACCCCCTTTTCACATCATAAGGACATTTTAACCTTGAAGGTCATAGGTACATTGAAACCTTGAAGGTGTCTCTAAGGTCATTTAATCTTAAATAAGGTCTACGTACCTCTAAAAACAGAATATTTTATCATTTTTTTCGTAAGAAGCAAAAATGCTAACTTTTACCAGATGTACTCAGTAGTCACCTTAAGCATGACCTTGACGAATACCTTCAAGGTAATTTCAATTTACATTTTCTTAGTTCCAAGTTGACCTTAAAGATTTCTTCAAGGAATGAGTGATTTCCTGCTCCATCAATTACTGATGTAAAAAAGGGATTTTTCAATGGAAAAAATTAACCTTGAAATAACCTTGAAGGTTACCGTCAAGGTTATGTTCAAGGTGACAACTGAATTCGCCTTGTTCAAGTTATTATCTTTGCTCTTAACGAAAAAGAAATTGAATAGCATCTACTTCAGAGGTATGTAAACCTCATTTAGCTTTCAATGACCTTAAAGTCACCGTCAAGGTTACAATGCACCTATAAGCTAAGTACATATTTAACCTAAAACTTTCCCGCTCTATCTACTGCCGATGTAAAAAGTAGGTTTCCATTTTTTAAAGTTGACCTTGAAAAAAACCTGGAACGCATCGTAAACGTCATGCTTGAGGTCGCTACTTAATACGCCTTGTTAAAGCTGGAAACTTTTCGCCATACGTAAAAAATTTCAAACACTTCTATTCCCCGATGTATGCACACTTTGCTCAAGTTCAAATGACCTTAGAGAGACCTTAAAGGTTTTGAATGCACCAATTACCTGGGTACATATTTAAACTTAAAATCTCCCGCTCTATCGATTGCCGCTATAAAAAAGGGGTTTCTGTTTTTTAACTTGACCTTGAAAAAACCTTGAAAGTCATCGTCAAAGATCAAACTAAAGGTCACCATTGAATTTATCGTTGAAAGGTGCTTCAAGAATGACGTGGACCTCCCTGAAAATATGTTAATTTTTTTACTTAATTTATGTACATTTATTAAATAAATATGAATAAATTTCGCTAAAAACCAAGAATTTTTCATTATTCAGCATTTAAAAATTTAATAATAGTTATACATTCTTATCCATATTCTCGGTAAAAGAAATGTTCAATTTCCTTTAAAACTGCTTTAAAGATTACATGCAAAAACAAAAGTATTATTGAATTTTAAATATTCAAAATTGACGAAATTTAAATTGAAAGTCTTCAGCATTACTTAATTTTTAGTTGTACATCTTGAAAATTAAACTTTAAAAAATATATTAAAAATTACAGTTCTATAAAATATAAATCATGAAGATGAAATAGTTTGAAAATTAGCATTTTTGAAATTCTAAAATTTGAATTGTAACTCTTCGAAATTTAAAAATTTTAAATTGTTGATCTTGAAAGTTGAAAATATTTCTTATTGAAAACATTTATGATAAAAAATTATAACATTTTCATGTTTTACAATTAAAAATGCTGCATTTTTTATGATTTCCATCTGAAATTTCATCAATTTCGAAGATTTAAAATTCAGAACACCTGACTTTTTATTTTTAAAATCATTACAATTTAATAATTGTTATTTATACATATTGCAAAATTAAAGAAGCTTCGTTTGTAAATTTTTAAACTTGAAGAGATTTAATTCACTAATCTTTAAAATTCCAGAATTTGTTGTTGTATGTCTTCAAAATTGAACTGCATATTGAAAAAAACTATTCAAAATTACATAACTTTAGAATAAGAATCTTCAAAATTAAATTAATTTCATTTTTTGAATTAAAAATTCAACTATTTCAAAAAATTTCGATAATACATATTAAATATTGAAGAGTCTACAATTAAGAATATTAAAAATGGGAGAAATTCATATTGCAAATCTTCAAAACTGAATTACATAGTTTAAAAAATTAATAATTACATACATTAAAAATATAAATACTTGAAATACATTTAAATCTTCAAAATAGAATTACGTATTGAAAATGCTGTTTAACATTGCATACATTTGAAATATAAATTTTAAAAATTGAATAGATTTTAGTTTTAACAATTTAAAATTAAATTATTTTTAAAAATTTAGATACTATACATTAAATATTGAACAGTCTTCAATTAAAAATCTTAAAAATTGGAGAAATTTCCATTTCAAATCTTTAAAACTGAATTATATAATTTAAAAAAGTTCGCGGAAATCATACAATTCATGAAATTCATGGAACTCAAGCAATTAAAGAAATTTGCGAATTCGTGAAAGTGACGGAGGCACGGAATTCGTCGAATTACTCAAATTCGAAGAATTAATGAAATTCGCGTAATTCATTGGAATTCACGTAAACCACGCAATTTTCGGAATAGATCGAATTCAAGGAAATCATCGAATTCAAGGAATTCATCGAATACAAGTAATTCATCGATTTCCAGGAATAAACGAAATTTACGTAAGTCGTGCAATTCGCGCAATAGATGGAATTCACGAAATTTATGGAATTCGCGGACTTCAGCGAATTCAAGAAACTTTCAGAATTCATGAAATTCGTAGAAGTCACGAAAGCCGTAGAATTCAGAGAATTGCAAGAATTCATGAAAATTTCGGAATTCACGAAATTCAAGGAATTGATTGAATTAAAGGAATTCGCGGAATTCATGGGATTAAAGGAATTTATGAAATTTATATAATGCATTAAATTTACGGAATTAATTAAATTCAAGGAATTTAAAAAACTCGCAACATTTGAGGAATACACGGAATTAACGGAATTGCTTTAATCTTGTAATTTACTAAATTTGTGGTGTTCACGTAATTCCTAGAATTAATGTGATTCACGGAATTCACGGAATTCATTGAATCTTCGAGATTCATGGAATTCATTTGATGAATTCAAGGAATTCACGGAAAAAATGAATTCACGCAATTTAAGGAATTTACAGAATCCAGTTAACTTACAAAACTCTACGAATTGCATGAATTCTTTTAATTGTATGAATCCCGTGGGTTTCACGAATTCCGTGAATTCCACGAATTCTGTGAATTTATTGAAATCTGTTAATTCCTTGAATTCCGTGAATTAATTCTTTGAATTCCCTCAATAAATAAATTCCGTGAATTCCTTCAATTCCATCAATTCTTTGAATCTCGCGAATTCTCGGAATTTCGAGCATTGCCTGAATTTCTTAAATTCCTTGAACTCCGTGAATCCCTTGAAGTACATGAATATTCTCGGCATACATTATATATTAATAAGAGTTTTAGCTCCGTCGGAAAATTTCTTTTGTTCCCTGAAACAAGTATCCTGAAAAATGTTTTACTTTTTTCATTGTTCGTCTTAGCAGGTTTCTAGTTACTGGCTACTGGTATTTAAAATTTCCATACTTGTGAGTTGACATACCATTGCTAGCATTTAGAAACTACAACATTTTGTACAACATTTTCTTTATTTAAATAAACTTCCAATACATGAGGCCTTTTCTGAAGGCTATTTATCCTTGCTGAAAGGAAAATAACGAAATAAAAGGGGACAGAAAACATTCATATTTGCATATTTTTTATTTGGTGGTGAGTTGAGGGCGCATTAGAGAGTGAATGTTTAACGACGCATAAGTCTCATCTTTGGGGTTCCTGGGGCGTTTTAAATATTTACATCAACGAGGCAAGCGTGAAGTTGCAAAGTTTCGCCGCGTCACCTGTCATATTGGGGATGAAGTCTAGCAGACGAGACGCTTACTCTCTTCATTTCTATACCAAGTTCCGGTTTTGCTTCCTCTCTCCTCTTTCTCCCGATTCCCTAAAGCTCAAATCCACGACACAACTCAAATGTGCCCTCTCATCCCTCTTGTTCATCTCACTTTCTCTATAATATACGTATATCCTTTGTCTTTTCCGTCGTTCCTTCTACTCCGTCCCCAACCACCACCCACGACAGACTTTACCCTTAAAGTTGAACATTCCAAATCTTGCCGACCCCCAGAGGACTCTTGGCCAAACAAGGATGTACTGATAGAACTTTATGGCATCCTGGGATTCGCCTGTACTTTATAGAGCCAGTACATTAGACAACGTACCACGAAAAATGGGAAACGCTTTTTTTATTCGCCCACGATTCTTCCCAAGAGCATGAGCTTATCGTAAAAGTATTTCCGCCTGTCGACGTCTGATGGTGCTCTCGTCAAATGTCTGATTGTTCTCTTTTTATTTGCCTTGATGGGAAAATGAAATTTTTCTTTAAAAGAGACCGCCTGCTAAAGAGATCCCTGTAAGTTTTTGAAATTTCGTGAAAATTTCTTGAAAGCCTAGGAAATTTTAGGGAATCTCTTGAAATCGTTAAAAGACCCTTAAAGTTGTTCATTTCTTGGAATCCATTGAAATCTTTTAGAGTTACGTCCAATATTTTAAAATCGTACGAAATTCTCTTACATTTTTTACATTCCGTAAAAATTCTTGAAATCCGTGTAAATCATTCATAACGTATCGAAATGCGATGGGATTCCTTGAAATCTGTTAGTCTCCCTAGAGAATTCCTTTTAATCCCTCAAAATTTTTGTCATCCTTTAAAATCTTCGAAAACGCAGAAGAACTTGGTAATTCTATAACATTTTGCAAAATTGTTTCAAATTTTCAAATGTTCTGTCAAACCTTTTGAAATTATCTTTGGAAACCTGCGAAATCTGTGGAAATACTTTGAAATTCTTAGGAGTCCCTTTAAATACTTCGGAATATCTTCAAATCTTTTGTGTCTAAAAAGCGTAAGCCACGCAATGTGCGGAATACATCGAGTTCACGGAATTAATGGAATTCGCGAAATTCATGGAAGTCAAGGAATTAAAGAAATTTCAAGAATTCATGGAAGTCGCGGAGGCACGGAATTCGTATAAATCATTAAATTAAAAAAATTCATCAAATTCACGAAATTCATGAAGTTAGCATAAGACACGCAATTTGCCGAATGCATCGAATTCAGGGAAGTCATCGAATTTAAGAAATTGATCGAATTCAAGGAACTCATCGAATTCAAGGAATCCATTCAAATCAAGGAATTCATCGAATTCAAGTAATTCATCGAATTAGCGAAATTCACGAAATTCACGAAAGTCATGAAATTCGCGGAACTCATGGAATTCATCAAAATTAATAAATTCACGGAATTCATGAAATTCGCAAAATTCATATAACTCAATAAATGTATGAAATACATGGAAGTCAAGGAACTAAAAAAATTTTAAGAATTCATGAAAGTCACGAAGAGCGCGGAATTCGTATAATTCATAGAATTCGCAGAATTAATCAAATTCGAGGAATTAATGAAATTAATTAAAATTTAAATTAAATTCAAGGAATTCCTCAAATTCATCTAATTCAAGGAATTTATTCAATTCAACTATAACATCGAATTTAAGGAGTTCATTGAATTCCTGGAATTAACGAAATTCACGAAAGTGAACTGGCGGAACTCATGGAATTCATCGAAATCAAGAAATTCACGGTTTTCATGAAATTCGCGGAATTCATATGTAATTGAATAAATTTATGAAATTCTTGGAAGTCAAGGAATTAAAGAAATTTGTAGAATTCATTGAAGCCATTGAAGCAAGGAATTCGTAAAATTCATTAAATTCGCAGAATTCATGGATTTCACGAAAGCCACGCAATTTGCGGAATACATCGAATTGAAGTAAATTAACGAATTCAAGGAATTCATCGAATTCCCGGAATTGACAAAATTCACGAAATTCGCGGTATTCCGGGAATTAAAATATTCCAAAACGCAGAAGAACTTGGTAATCGTTTAACATTTTGTAAAATCGTTTCACACTTTTGAATTTTCTGTCAAACCTTTTGACATTTTTAATATTCCGTAAAGATCTCTTATTATTGGAGGGAATTGTTCACAATAAAGTGAAAATATTTAAAGATTCTTGCAATTTGATATCCTGTTTGAAATACCTTGAAATACATATTTTTTTTTAATTTAGCAAAATTATTTGCAATCTTTGTAAACCTGCGAAATCTTTGGAAATACTTTGAAATCCTTGGAAATCCCTTTAACTCCTTCTGAATATCTTAAAATCTTTTGAAGTGTCTAGAAATCGCTTGAAATTTACTTAATTCTTTCAAATCTTCAGGAATCTCATGAAATATCTAAAAATATCATAAAATCAGGAAGAACTGAATCGTAAATAGGAATCAAAATAATTGATAGATTCATTTAATAAATTAAAATTTTATATTCGATTTATCGGTTTAAAATAATTGGATCAAGTTCGCCCATCTAAATTGGCTTTTTAACGGATATAAATTATAATATAAATGTAAAATTATAAAAGAAATATTAATATCAGTACGATTTATTTGTCTGCCTTAATTATGTTGACCAGTGTTATTGCTCCTCAATGTTTCGATTTTTTTAGTTTCTGAAAGAAATAAGAATTTTAATTAATGAAAATTATGTAGAAATGAGTTATTATTGAAATTAATTAAATTAGTAAAAAAAAATGTTGTGCAATTAGTTATCGACTAATAATAAATAATAGAATTAACTGGATTGTTTAAAAAGAGAAGAGGAGGTTTAGAGAAGAGATTCAAGAAGAAATTGAAGACAAGAATGGAAGCGATATTCGAGACAACAATCGAGACGAGAATCAAGACAAAATTCAAGACGAGACACAAGTTGAGGTTCAGGAAGTGATTCAACACGAGATTTAAGAGAATATTTGAAATGAGATGCGTGACGATATTTAAGACAAAATTTGAGAAGGTCGAAACAAGATTCGAGACGATATTCAAGAAAATATTTGAGTGAAGATACGTGATGAGATTTAAGGAAACATTTGCGGCGAGATTTGAATCAAAATTCGAGACGAAATTTAAGACGCTATTCGAGAAGACATTCAAAAATAAATTGAGATGAGATTCGAGTCAAAATACGAGGCAAGATTGAAGTCCAAATACGAGACAGGTACAAAGCATTTTTTGTAAATCTGTTTAAAAATTTATAGATATATGCAAAAAACTATTTTAAAAAATTATATGATATTCTTCACGAGAACTGAGACAAGATTCAATCAGAAATTCGAGATAATATACAAGACGAAGTTTAGGAAGCGATACAAAAACTGATTTAAGATGAGATATAATAAGATTTTCGAAAAGAAATTTGAAACGAGGCTCAGGACAAGATTTGAGAAAATATGTGAAGTGAGATTCGAAACAAAAATAGAAGCAAAATTCAATACAATATTACAAACGGGACGAAGTTCTAGAAGAGATTAAAAAAGAGACTCTACCAGAAATTCGAGATGAGGTGCAGATCGAAATACGAGACGAGATTTAAAACAAGATTTGAAGTAAGATTCTAGTTGAGATCTGTGACGAGATTCAAGACAAGATTCAGGACAAGATTCGTGGCGACATTAAAAACTACTTTTAAGACGTTTAAAAAAATAAAGAAAAAATTTAGTAAAGGAGAGGGGGAAAGGAAAGGGGGGGGGGTATTTAAATGACTCGATACAAGTTTAAACGACAAAAAAACTATTAAAAATAAATATTTCGTATTTTTCTTGTAGATTATTTCTCTAAGAATTTTTTTATTTTTCATAAAAAATCATAGAACTTTGCAATCGTTTATGAAAGACAATCTTGATTTTTCGTACAAAAAATATTGAAAATTTAGTTTCGACTAGTAGAATTTGTTCAAATTAAATAGAATTGACTGGAATTTGATAAAAGTTGAGCTGGAAGTGTTGACCTTGAAATTGTAAACTTTTCAGTATTGGGGGGAGTTGTTTTTAAAGGAAGTATTTACACTGGATATAAAATAACATTTCAGAAACTGATAGTCATCACCATAAAAACAATATCCACTCTCTTTCGACCCTAATGTTACTTTCTATTTATTTGTATTTGCACCCTCAAAAAAAGATTTCCACCCTTTACTTGACTTCCTGTTTACCCCAAACCGACCAAAAGACTGTGATCTATATCCAGCCATGCAAAGAAAAAAAAGGATAGAATTAAGAGTGCCAAGGAATTCAGATTACGCGTTTGCCAAGCACTTAGGCCTTTTTCGACACGTTTACTACTTTCGGGGGCAGAAATAATACCAGGGATAAGTAAATATTGACACAGTTAATGGGGCGCGGGTCGACCCGTCGAGTTACGCCCGTTTACAATGTTTACTAGTGTGGTCCAAAAATTACCAAGTTTCAAAAGTGAAATGTTCTTCTCAATTTTTTTTTTATTTTCAAGAGAAAATAATTCGTAAATAATTTAATTCAATTGGATGCCTCTTTTTTCATCACAAATTCAATTTGATTGCCTAAGATGATGCATAAATATTACTTTTAATCGCTGTTTTCAGTTTGAACTTTTCTGCGCTCGAAAAAAGAATTTGTAATTTAGATTTTTAGGATTTAAAAAAAAAACTTTTTAAGGATTTTCAAATATTTAAAGTAAAGAAAACATTTTTTTAAGATTCCTACAATAACTTCAAATTTCTTCTTATCATAGAAAAGTGTAACAGATTTAAAAATTTTTTTAATTTTTGTCAACAATTTTAAAACGGAATGTAGAAGATTTTAAAGAAGAAAATTTTTAAAGATTTGCAAAATATTTAACAAAGAATATGAAAGATTATAAGGCAATTTTTGAATTTTTCATTGAGTTTCACATATTTCAAACAAAAAATATAAGCAGTTTAAGAATTTAAAAACAATTAATTTTGATACAATATTTTGAACTATTTCAAAAGATTTGAAAATTTAAAAAAAGGATAGAATATAGGCTTTTCAAGAATTTCTAGAGAAGATTTAAACGATTTTGTATTTGAATATTCAATTTTTTAAGGCAAGTTAAGAAATCCAACAATTTTTTAAACAAACTATTGTTATTTTATAACTATATTCTCTTATAATAATGCTAGATAGTTGCTGTTTTTCTGAATTTTTTTATTATTTGTCGACTTCTTAGTAAATTAATATTTAATGCAATTCAACAAACATAATTTGTTACACAATTAATTGTTGTTTATAAACAAATGATAAATAAGCATCAGAACCAATTTTCAAACCAATTTTCTTGTGGATATATTCTAGTCAAATAAAACCGAGTATTTAAATTATTTTTATTAAATGCAATTGAATTTTTCCTCGTTCTAAATGAAAATTTCAGAAAAAAACCTGCAACAGTAACAAAAAATAATTTTGGAGAAAAAATTGCAAAATTCTATTTTTCATTTATGGGATTACTTTGGGACCTTGTGAAACAGACTTATGGAGGGTAAAATTTAAAAATTATTTTTTTGTTCAAATTAAAAATTATAAACAAAATGAATGTTAATATATATAATTAATTAGTTAATACATAAAATTAATATATAACACATTATAAATTACACTTATATGAGAAAGAAATATTATATAATTACGCCCCATTCTTTTGTTTTAAGTTTTATTGTTTGATTATTTTATTGTAATATAATTTAAATAAAATCGAATTTATTTTTTTGTGTTTTCGAAAAAAGAAGGGGGGGGGGGTATACATCAAAAATTAAGGGAAAAAAAATTGGATGCAGTTTTGGACCACCCTAAAGCGACAGCCACATCTAATTCGGACAAGGATACAAATAGCGAAGCGAGAACGAAGCAAGATAATGACTTGGACGTATCTGCCCTTTAATCCCTTCGGTTGGGGGTCGTTATCCTAACGAGAGGATCCTAATCTCGACCGCGAACCCCCAAGAAAAAAGAAAGCAAGTCTGAGTACTTTTGACGATAAAGTGCATGCTTCAAATTAATACTGGGAAATTAAGTCCGTTATCCCCCCCCCCCCCCGGCTCCATGATATTTTCTAATTTTTAGAGGCCCATTTAATTGCAATTTTGCTGGAATTGAATATTTCACTTTGTATTTTTAAACAGATAATATCTAAAACTTAATTAGGTTTCTTAAATTCTTGCATCTTCAGGAACGAAAACGCGGATAAACCGGAACAAGGCCGAGAATATTTTCTTCTCTAGAAAATGACCGGCAATTTTCATTCCATTGTACTACATAAAATAAATATTATGTGTTTTCATATTTTATTTATTGAGATAAGAAGTTTTTTAAAAGAATTATAATTTTGAAGTTGAAATAGTGAATTTTCGAAAAAAATATAATTAATATTCTATTCCCAATTTCCACTCTTCACTTTTCACCTGTCAGGATTTTTTATTATAAGCGACATTTCAAAATTTCCTGGCGAAGCGTTGAGTGAATTAAAAAAAATGTAATCATCTAAAAAGTGAGATGTGGGTTTTGAATATCTGATATGCGATGTGGGATTTTGGACTGTTATCAAGTTGTGGAATTTTTGACAGTGATGTTGAATGTGAGGTATGAGAGATGTGGTGCGTAATGAATGGTGTCTGATGTATGATGTGTGATGTGTGAGGTCTGAGGTGTCATGTGTGATGCGTGATGTGTTATGTGTGATGTACGATGTGTGGTCTGTGACGTGTGATGTATGATACGTAGTGTGGGATTTAAGAAAAGTAGGTAATCTTCACCCGGATCTCCAACAAGCAATTTTCCAAATGAATGGCAATTATAACTTGAAAAAAGAAATTTTGAAAAAGAATTTTTATAGTTCTAACTTTTATACGAAGAATTTTTAAGATAATGATACTTTTGGGTTCGTTACGATAATACCTGTATTTAAAAAAAGGAAATGAACTAATTTTATCGAAAATTGAATATTAAAATTACCGAGAAAAAAACTACCGCAAATCTTTACTAGCAAAATTAAAATATTTTTCTGAAATAAAAGTAAAAGAAACTAAAAAAATTAAGAAATTTTCAAATAACGAAATTATTAGATAATTGAAATATTATATTTCTCTAAATTTTACAAATAAGAGTTTCAAAAACCTGAACTTTTAAATTCCAAAAATTAGTAAATCCTCAAATTTAATGAATCAATAAAATTTTTAATTCCTGGAAGTATATTAAAAAATATTGTTTACTATCTCGTATAGGTTAGAAAAATATTTAATTTACGCTCAGTTTGAAGTTACAAACAACTTACTGAAAATTTACATGTTGGGTCAGATACATTCTGATTTAATTTTGAACACTGAAGATGGAAGAACAGAAGGTTTTTTTTTTTAATTTGAATTTTCGGGAATTGACTAATCTTAAAAATTTGAAATGTTTTTTTTAATTCCCTGATTTTATCAATGTCAGTCATTATAAAAATCCCAATTATTCTACTTTAATTGACTTTCATTTTTCGATTATGTTAATGTTGTTAGTAAAAAATTTGGGTAATTTTCTTTGTTTTCAGTTATTTGAAACTTTTTAATCATTTGGAAATTTGCTATTTATGCAGTTATATTTTTGGTATTTTTTATGTGTCATGCATAAAAAAAGAAAGTATAACAGATTTTAATTCTGAATTGGAAAAGTGAATTTCCAAGAAAAATGTTAACTTTGAGTTGTTGCGGAAAATTTTCCGAAGCAGTTACATAATTTGAATTTATTTCCCAATACATACTAATAAAGTGTTTCTGTTTTGTTTCAGGTAAACTTCATTCACTGTTTATAAAATGTTAGCAAACATTTTGGTAAGGAATTTTATTTATACAAAAAATTATTTATATGTAATTATGATTTTGAAAAGGACTTTTTGAAAAAAATTATAATTCTGAGTTTAAGACAGTGAATTTTCTAAAATGATTAAAACCTTTTCTTGGAACATGAAATTTTCGAAAATAATTATTATTCTGATTTTTTAAAGGGAATTTTTCAAAAGGATTCAAAATTCTCAGTTGAAGCACGGAAATTTAGAAAATTATCATTTCTAGACCGCAAATTCTCGTTATAAAATTGTATAATCGTGAACATTTTAATCTTGAGCTTATATCAAATTAAATTGTCTCTACTACTGCTTAAAAAATTACCTATCTAACATACATAATTCGTAGGTTACGTTAATTTTAAAAAGAACATTATTTTTTCAAACATGAAAAGTTTTTGTTTTAGAATTAAATATATAAGTTTTAATATTTCAACAAGAAAACTAATTTTATTGAAAAATGAATTTCCACCTTTCTTCAAATATTATCAAAAACTTAAAGTTAACTTTAGGAAAGTCATTTTCCTACTGTACATGAAAGGAGTTTGTCTTCCATACTTTGCACTTTAGCTTTCAGACTCAGCGTTTGTTTTACTGCATAAATTATCCGAAAGCGTGGACTCGCAATATTATTACTGCCTGGGGGCTCGCAAAATATTGAAGCAGCTTCGACAGATTGACATTCTTATAAAATTTCCAACCATCCCATGATTAAGAAGATCAAAAAATGTATATACAAAACTATTTCTTTTTATAAACTTTTCGTAAGTTTCTCTCTTTGTCTCTCCTGATTAGAATAATTCAATATAAAAATCTCTTCAGTTAAAAAATAAAGTTTTTGAAATCGAACAAAAAAGAATTCAACTATCAAATTTAGATGGTATACTCTTAAAAATCTCCATACATTAAAAAAATAAATAAAAGAACGTCGTTCGAATCTCCTCCACCATATTTCGCCTCCCCTATCTCTTCTCTTTTTGCCTAACTTCCCACCCTCACGCTCCCTACTATCCTCACCTTAATTCCTTCACTTTCCCTCCCTAGCCCTATTTCACCTTCCTCTACTTACCATCATTTTACTAATACTTTGCCACTCCTACGTCCTCAAATTCCCCTCTATCCTCTCCCTACTCATCATCCTTTCGCACCTCCCCATCTCTTCCCTACTCACTATCCCTTTCCTACTCACCATCCCTTTCCTACTACTCTTCTCTCCCTACATATTTCCTCTACTATTCATCTCTTGCTGAAACCTTCATTTCCTCTTCTTTTCGATAATAATCTCTGCTCTATTTATCATCAGTGAACTTACCCTACTTTCTTACCTCCACTTTACAGAATCCCCCCATCGCCAGTTAATTAGTAACCATCCCTGCGCTACTAGACTTTCATCCTTAGTTCCCTACTTATCAACCCTATCCTGCTACACTTATACCCCGACTTTCTTTACCCTCTTGCTCTCTTCTCACTTCCTCTACGATTCCATACCATATTTCCTCTTTTACTTTCTTTTCCAATCCCAGTATCATTCTTCTGCTACTTCCCATCATCTCATTTAGCCTACTTTCTATCTCCTCAATTATCCTACTTTCCTATTCCCATTTCCCTGAATCCTCCTTTAACCCTTGCTATACTCACCATCTCTTCCCTACTACCCGCCTATACCTACTTCGTTTCTTATTCCCTTTTCTTATTCTTTCTCTCCTCAATGCCTCTCCTCTCCAACATAATTTCTGTTACTTTCCATCCATTGATTCCACACACGTTACTGCCTCTTATTATCCTCCCCTCACTCTCCCTCTACTTCCCCTACTACCACTACTTCCCTCTCTTCATTTTCTCTCACTTGTCCATTTCGGAAGAAAGTACAAGGGATGGACCGGACTATGAAACACTAAAAAAAACAGGGTCAATAACTGGAAAACCTAGAAAAGTCATGAAATGTTGAAAAAATTACTAGAACTTTTTTAATCGCCTCTATTTTAAAGTCTTAATAATTAAGTATTTCATAGTGAATTCTATACTTGAAAATGAGCAAAAAAAACTTTGATAAAAATATTATTGAAAATTGTTTTGAATTCAATAAAACTTATTGATCAAAAAGTGGACCTAGAATGTTTTCAAAATTATACCTGGAAAACCTAAAAAAGTCATGGAATTTTGTAACCAGACTGCTGTAGCAAGCCTGAGAAAAAGAAAGAAGACCACCTTCAAATAAACTTCATTTTTTATCTTTTGAATTTTTTTATCTTACATTAATTCACTACCAAATGTATATATTTAAGTTTTATAGTATTTATTTATTTATTTATAGTATTTATTATATATTAAGTTTTATTTTTATTTAGTTCAAATTCAAAATTTTTTATTCATTTCTTGTAATCCAAAACGATTTTAAAAAATCTACTGACGTTAAAATTTCCTGAAAGAGATGCTGATTCAACAGGTAAACACTAATAAAAAATATATAAATTTGAAAGAATTTTTTCGGTTAAATTAACATTTTTTTCAAAATGTGCAAAATACACATTTTTCTATATTGACTTAAACGCGCCAAAAAACAAATAAAAACAGTTTTTTTGTTTTCACGTAAAAGAATGTGGTTTTCAAAACGTTAAAAAATGCGGGGTGAAATCCCAATACCTCAAAATTTTAGTTTTTCTGAAGAATTTATATTTTACTCAGTCCTAAAAACATGTTTTGAACAAATTCAAAATATTCTAAATTAGGCAAAAAAAAATATGATTTGAATTTTTGATTTGAAATAGTGTTTACTAGTAATAACAATAAACAAACAAAATTTGCGAAAATTTGGTGAGCACTAAAATTTTCTTTTTTAATTTTCAAAAATTTTAAATTACAAAAAAAGGTTTTTAAATGGAAAATATATACTGATTGAAAAATGAGTTTACTGGTTAAAAGGCAACAAATTTCACCAATGAAAAAATGGCGATTAATTATTAAAATGCAGCCATTTGTCAAAAATTCGGAAGAATCAATAGTAAAAGACCACAGAAAAACTATTTTCTTCAGGCATCTGTTTTTTTTTGGCACACAAAATTTCCTATTAAAAAAATTCACAAAAAATAAGAGATAAATTCATAAGGAAGGGGAAACTTGGAGGTTGGCTTCTTTCCTTCCCTCTTTGTTATTTTTTTCAATGAAAGACAAGATTTAGAAGTTCTTGTTCTTTGATCATTATATTTTCGATTTCTCTTAATTCCAAGAATTTCGCCCTTAAATTTGAATACTAGACAACAAGGAATAAATTCTGATTTATTCTAAAGTTAATTTATTAAATTTGAATCTACTTAATTTAATATTAATTTCTTTTAGTCCACACTTTATTACCCAGCGCTTCTTAACTTAATTTTTTCATTGGATAAAATCGAATTAAAGCAAACTGAAAGTTTAAGCGGATTAAATTCAATTGAATGAAAACGTCTCGGAAATAAAGCCATCGCCCTTTCTTATTTTCATATTATGACAATGAAACCTGATCGAATTTCTGCCTGATTGAAATAGAATTTTATCATAACCGAGCTATAACTCTGAGCAGGTAAAAGGTTGTATTCGAGGCTTGGAAATTTTCAGAAAATGGAAAATCGTAAGAATATGAATTCAATAGAGGAAGACTTCGTTTTCTAAAATGAAATTTGATGCGATAGTATCGAGGGGACGTAAATTAAAATGTGTTTCCCTTCTTTGTTGGCACAGAGGAGGGTTGACTTTCCCTAGCCTTACTCCTCTCGAACCCTAATCTTTAGTTCTTTTCTTCTATTTTCCTCCTCAATATATTCAACTTCCTCCTTTCTCCAGGATGAACCGCTCGTGTTGGAGCCATAAAAATTCGACTCAAGAGATAAATTTAGGTCTTCAAGACAAAGAAACTTGTCTCCAAGACATAAATTTAAGTCTCAAAACTGAAACATGCTCAAGTCGAACTCTTCGACTTCAGCATGTCTTGATTTGGGGTAATTCAAGTCGAACTCAAGTCGAATCATTTTTACTCGGGATGTAATTGATTGAACCATTTGGCAGCATATTCAATTATTTGATAGCAGATTTACCTGTTTCGTAGTGGATTCAAATATTTGCTAGCATATTAAACTATTAAGTAGCAAATTAAACTATTGGGTAGGAGATTCAGATATTTGGTAACAGACTCAACTATTTGGGAGCAGATTCAATCATTTGATAGCAGATTTAATTAGCAAATTCAACTATTTGGTAGCAGATTTATCTATTTAGTAACATATTTAACTATTTGGTAGCAGATTCAATTGTTTGGAAGCAGATTTATCTGTTTAGTAGCAAATACAATTATTTGGTAGCGGATTGAAATATTTGGTGGCAGATTTAATTGTTTGCTAGCATATTCAATTATTTGGTAGCAGATTTACGTGTTTGGTAGCAAATACAACTATTTGGTAGCGGATTTAAATATTTAGTTGCAAATTCAATTATTTTCTGGCAGATTTACCTGTATTGTAGCAGAAGAAACTATTTACTAGCAGATTTCATAATTTTATAGCAGATTCAATTATCTGGTAGCAGATTTACCTCTTTGGTAGCAAATACAACTATTTGGTAACGGGTTCAAACATATGGTAGCAGATTCAACTATTAAGTAGTAGATTCAACTATTGGGTTGAAGATTCAATCGTTTAATAACAGATTCAACTATTTCGTAGCAGATTCAATTATTTTGTCGTACATTCAAGATTTTTGTAGCAGATTCAACTATTTGGTGCGGATTAAAATATTTGGTCGCTAATTCAAATATTGGTAGAAGATTCAACTCATGGGAAGAAGATTCAGCTATTTGGTAGCAGATTCAACTATTTGGTAGCATATTAAACAATTTGATACCGAATTCAACTATTTGGTAACATATTCAACTAGTTGGTAGCAGATTTAAATATTTAGTAAAAAAATTCAACTACTCGATAGCAGGTTCCATTATTTGGTAGCAGATTTAAATATTTGATAGCATTTTTACTTGTTTCGTAGCAGATTTGA
The DNA here is from genome assembly GCF_010883055.1 of Belonocnema kinseyi. Taxonomy (NCBI): domain Eukaryota; kingdom Metazoa; phylum Arthropoda; class Insecta; order Hymenoptera; family Cynipidae; genus Belonocnema; species Belonocnema kinseyi. The sequence goes on along the minus strand of NC_046664.1, from coordinate 83,462,268 downwards.
CTATTTACTAGCAGATTTAATAATTTCGTAGCAGATTCAATTATTAGGTAGCAGATTTACCTCTTTGGAAGCAAATACAACTATTTGGTAGCGGATTCAAATATTTGGTAGCAGATTTAACTATTAAGATGCAGATTCAACCATTTCGTAGTAGATTCAATTATTTTGTAGCAGATTTAAGCTTTTTGGTAGCAGATTTAACTGTTTGGTGCGGATTAAAATATTTCGTGACTGATTCAACTATTGGGAAGACGATTCAGCTATTTGATAGCAGATTCAACTATTTAGTAAAAAAAATCAACTACATGATAGCAGGTTCCATTATTTGGTAGAAGATTTAAATATTTGATGGCAGATTTACCTATTAGGTAGCAGATTTAACTATTTGGATAGAAATGGACTTTTTTCTTGCAGATCCACATTTTCTAGCTCAAAATTTGATTGCTTTGCATGAATATCGTCTTTTTGGCATGCAAATTCAAGAATTTGGTCGATGATTTTTTTTCTCGGCCAAACACTGTTTCTTGGTTGAAAGTTCGTCTCCTTATTTTCAAAATTCATCCTTAAAATCCTTTTCGGTTCAAATATCAAATATTTTATTGCATATTCATAATTTTATTTCAAATATTAAAATTTAGAGTCTAAAATTCACCTTTTTCGTTGAAAGTTTGAATCCTTGGTTCACTTTGTTAATAATGACTTTTTTTCTTCAAAATCCATTTTTTAGTTGAAAGTTCGCCTTTTCTGGTAAAGAATTGTATTCTCTATTAAATAAAAAAAAACCTTGTTGGATTAAAAATTAATATTTCAGTGTATAATATAAAGAAAAACTTGATTGAAAGTTGAAGTACTCGGTTAAAGAATCATTTTTTCTGATTCAAAAATTCATACTTTCAGTTAAAAATTTATTTCTTAGGTTGAAAATTTAACTATTTTGTTTAGAATAAAATTTTTTTAATTGAAAATAAATTTTTTCAACTGAAAACCTACCTATTCCATTTCCGTTTTAGGATGCAAATTTGTCTTTTTAAGTTAAAAATTTATTTATTTAGTTATCTTTCTTTGATCAGAATTCAACTGTTCAACTGGAAAGTCACGTATTTCGTTAAAATTTTAAATATTTTTTGTTATAAAATTAATCCTGGTAGTTGGAAATTCAAGAATTTGGTTACAATTTAAACTATGTATTTGAATATTAGTTTATATATATATATATATATTTCTTTACTGATAATAGAAATGGTCCAGTTGATTCATCATTTTAGATAAAACTGCATGACATTATTAAATTTTATTTTCAATCCTTTTTTGGCCAAATATTGTTTTTTTTAACTGAAAATTTGTCGTTTCCATTCTTGGCTTAAATGTAACTATTTATTTGATCATTAATCTTGTTTAGATGTTTAAAAATAATTTCTTTTGGTTAAAAATATATCTTTCTTTAGTTGATTATTTAACTTTTTGTTAAATAATTTCTCTTTTGTAGATAAAAATTTATCTTTTTGGTTTAAAAACTTAATTAACAGTGAAACACTGTTATAAACAAAATTGGGCTGGTAGGAAGATTATAGTTTTAATTGAAAATCTATCCATTTGCTTGGAAATTAAACTCTTTTATGGAAAATTTAATAATTTTGTAACAAAATTATTCATTTATTTGTTTTTGAATTTTTAACTTTTGCTGAAAAAATTATTCTTTTTGGGTAGTACGGGGAACTTTTTGGTTAAAAATTAATTTTTGTTTCTACGAATTTATCTGCTTTAGTTCAAAATTCAACTATGTGGTAAGAAATTCAAATATTTGGTTAAAAATTCTTTTTTTGTTTCTTTTTTTTTACATTTTTTCAACTGAAAATTTTGGTATTTTATTTTGAATGAAAAATCGGTATTTTTATTAAAAATTTCCAATATGAGGTATAAAATACATCTTTATTATTCTAAATGCATCCTTTTTTGATTAAAATTTAACTACATGGTTGAAAGTTGAACTATTATATTAAAAGTTAATTTATTCGGTTTTTAATTTCACCTTTTTGGTTAAAAATGTATCTTTTCTATAAAAATTTTAACTATTGCATGAAAAATTCATGTATCTGGTTAGGAATTTTTTTTTTTTTTAAATTAATTTTTTCAAATAAAAATTGGACTATTCTATTTTTCATTGAAAAGATGTTTTAGTTGAAAAGTTAACTATTTAGTGGAAAATTAAACTTCTAGGATCAAAATGTATATTTTTCATTCATAAATAGCTTTGTTGGGCGTTAATTTTTTTATTTGAAAATTGAACTATTCCTTTTCTGATTAAAAATATGTCTTTTTATGTTAGAAATTAAATTATTTGGTAGAAAATTAATCTTGTCGGTTTGAAAATCATGTCTTTTTTTATTCAAAGTTCAATCTTGGTTAAAAATTTATGATGTGGTAGAAAATTAATCTTCATCATTCAAAATTCATCATTTTTCGCTTAAATTTCAACAACTTGTTTCAAAGTTTAATTTCTATGTTAAAAATTAATTATTTTGTTAAAAATTAATTATTTTGTTAAAAATTAATTATTTTGTTAAAAATTTACCTTTTCAGTTTAATTTGTCTTTAAATTTTAGGAATTTAAAGCGCTTTAAATTAGAATTTTTTTAGCCTGCTTTTTTCTCAACCCCGATTCCCACCTTTCAAGCGAATCAATTCCCTGAGGAGAGCTTGAGAGCTCCCCACAACTTCTTTATAAAGCGAAACGTTACGTAAAGGAGTTGATATCATTTTCAATCTATTCTTCGTGGCCAACTAGGTGAGCTGAAAGTGCAGACTTGCCCATATGCGCATAAAAATGCGAATATAAAAAACTCACACCTACATACAAGTAATGTACATGCCGAAGCTCCAGACACCGTAAAGTACAGCGCGAACGTAATTTTCCTCATATCTTTACGAGTTTCACTGCTTCACTGCTTCACTGCTTCGCTGCTATACCATCCTTGGAAAATTTTGCATTTGGTCAAAGTGAACGTGACGTCGACGTTGGAAATTTAAAATAGCGACTGTAACATTAAGATGCAAGTTGATATAAGAAGATGAAAAACTTCGCGCAGCAGTAAAATTGTTCATTGCACAATTTTAGTAGTCGTTACTTTCAGGAAAATTAATCTCAGAGGCCTTTATGGAACAGCGAATAGGCTACCTTACTTTTCAATTACGATAAATAATATTGCAGTCAGGCTATTCAGAAATCTCTGGAGAGTCACAGTGTTTTGCTATTTTTTGCGAATAAATTCCTTCTTTACTGACTTGAAACCATTCTATAGCTCAAATGGTTCATACCCATGTCAAGCTATGCAGAAATCTCTGGCGATTTAAAGTTTTCGATAAATTTGGCGAATAAATTATAGCCTTATCAAATCTCAGACCATTCTGCAGCTCAAATGGTTCATGTTAATAGTTCAGAAATCTCTGGAGATTTGAAGTTTTTTAAAAATTTTGTACATAAGTTTCTGCGATTACGACTCTGAGGCTATTTTATAGCTCAAATGCTTCAAGCCCATTTTAAGCTATTCAGAAACCATTACACGGCTCAAATGGTTAATGTTCGTGGCAGGCTATTCAGAAATCTCTGGAGATTTATATTTTTTGTAAATTATTGTAAATAAATGTGCAGCTTGCCAACTCTGAGGCCATTTTACAGCTCTAATGGTTCTTGTTTTTATAAGGCTATTCAGAAATCTCTGGAGATTCAAAGTTTTTGATAAATTTAGTGAATAAATTCCAACTATACCGCAGCTCAAATGGTTCATGCCTGTCGCAGGATATTCAGAAATTTCTGGCGACTCAAAGTTTTGTCTAATTTTTATTTTAAAAATTCCTAACTTAACGTCTCTGAGACTATTCTACAACTCAAATGGTTCAATTTCATGCTAAGAATTTATAATCTTTTTGCTAAGATTGTATAATACCAATATTTGAAAAGTAAGCAATAAATCGTCCTTGTTTTTTAAAAAATATATTACTACTCTACTAAAATAGATGTGCTTTGAAAAAAAAATCTAATGGTTTAATTTGCAATTAGAAAATAACTTTTCAATAACTAAAACGAGGAATTTAAAAAGGGGTAGGGGGTGGGGGGTTTCGACCAATTAGATGAATTTCCAACAAAACAGTTGAATTCGATGAGAAAGATGAATTTAAAAAAAAAGTGAATCCTCAACCAATTGGATAAATTTTCATTCAGAAAACATGAATTTTTAATTAAACAGATTAATTTTAAATTGGAAAATGTACCTTTTTAGGGAAAATGGAATCGTTTAATCACGATTTGTCACAAAATATTTAAATTTATATTTTTTTGGTTAATACGAAAATTTTTTAACATAAAGTTCAATTTTTAATTTAAAAAATGAATCCTTAACGAACATTTTAAATTTTCACCAAATAACAAACAAATTTTCAACCAAAAAGTTGAATCAGAGAAAAACAAATTTTAACCAACAATGGAAAAGTTAAACTTTCAGTTGGAAAATGTAATACTCGAATAAAAATCAGATGACTTTTCAAACCAATAGTTACATTTTCAATCAACTATTTAAATTTTAAATAAGAAAGATAAATTTTCACTCAAAAGTGAAACAGCTTAATTTTCAATTGAAAAAATTAATTTTCAACCAGAAAAGGCCACTTTTCAATCAAATTGTTCATTTTTCAACAAATAAGATGAATTTTGCGCTAGAAAAAATTAGCTTTAAACAAAGTAGTTCAACTTTCAACCAAAAAATTCAATTTTTAAAAAATGAAAACAATTTTTAAACAAAATAATTTTATTTTTAACAAAATAATCCAATTTTATCCAAATAGTGGAATTGCAACCAACGGAGATGCGTTTTAAAGCAAAAATATAGGAGTAGACCTTCCACTATAAAAATATATTCAGCAAAAAATTAATTTTGATTTCTTATTAGGTTCTAGTAATTCAGTTCGTACTTAGGTGAAAACCCAGGAAATAGAAAAAGGTGAAGTTTTTTTAAAACCGGCGAAAAAGTAAGTCGAAAAAAAAATTATGAATAAGAGAAATAATGTTATTTTAAAATATGAAAGTGAATTTTAAACTTATTAAGGTATTATTAAACTTTTTTAAAATTCGCAATATATGTTCAAATTTATCATTAGGAAACGTACTAAACTTTCACTACCCCTCTTCTCCTGTCACAAACTTTTGTTTTTTGCATGACCCCCTGCCCCCTTAAAATTATTGGTAACGTAATTTTAAAATGGCCCCTGGATCAACCGTTAATTACCATAACCTTTATCAAATTTTCTGCAATGATTGAGTTTCTTCTAACTTAACGCGTAGATAAAGTTTTGAGTCTGAAGCAAAATTCTAATCGGATTTAAATGTTCAGCCGACCATAAAAATCGAAATTGATTTTATAAACCGCAGACTACTTTATGCAATTTCCTTCCAGACTTGACACGAAAGATGCGGAGATGAAGAAGAAGGGGGTAAATATTAAGAGTGGGGAACAGTTCTGAAATATGGCCATGATTTCCGGTGAGATGGACCTTCCGGCCTGGCAAAAGTCCAGTACTTGGCAAAAGTGTGCGGATAAATCAAAGCGGTTTTTGTGAGCGCCAAGGCGTTAGTATATTGCCATGTAAATCATTCCACCGAAGAGACGTCTGTGGCGATGGAAAATGTACAAAATGTACTCTTGGATCTGGTGATGGAAAATGGTGAAGACTTTAAAACGGTCGCTACTCGCTACGCAGCCGCGCATTATTTCGCTTTAAAGCCAGCGTACATTTCAGGGAGAAATACGACGTTTATTGATTTCCCCGAGAATGCTCCAGCGGCTCGTCACTCTTCAGGAGTATAAAGCAAATTATGATGTCCTATATATTTTATGTTAGCAATAAATTCTTGTAAAACTATATTAGAGTTTATTTAGAACTTGTAGAAAATGCATGCCCGCAAAGCGCGAGCACCTCCCTGGTTTTTAAATTCGTTTTTGGGATTATTATTCCGTATTTTTGGAAGATGATATTTGTCAAGGGCAAGATATTGAAGAATCAAGCACTTTCATGTTTCTCCTGGCAGGCAGTTTGCATCCCCTGGAAGGAGATTTATTTCATTCATTTTTCAATTTATTTATTAATTAATTTATTACATTATTATTTTAATTTAATATCAAATTAAATTTAATTATTAATTAATTGAATGAGTAATAGTTATTAATTTGTTCGTTCATAGAATTCGCTTATTTGGTGTTCTTTCGCTGTACGTGACCCATTCCAGAAAAATTATTGTCGGTAAGAAGAGATATCAGAAAAAATTTCACTATCAGTAACATTAATATATGCGGCTTTCCAACACTTTTCGTGTTTTAAATATTGAAATATTCAAATATTTCACATTCAAACACTTTTATGTTTCTCCTGCCAGTGCACCTTGCATACACTGGCAATGAAAAGTGTGAAAGAATTTAGTGTAGAAGACAAAAATTTATATATGAGGTGGTTCATAAACCACGTTGCCACTTTAGGGGGGAGAGGGCTCACAAAAAAATAAGGTTTGTGACGGTTACGAAGGGGGGGGAGTATTAGTGAAAATAGAATTTAGAGGATTTTTTTCTCTAAAAGTACATATAGTAAAGTTTTTAGTATGTTTCCAGATGATGAATGGTTTTGGTAGAAAATTTAACTTCTTGTTTTCAAATTCATGTTTTTGTTGCAAATTTCACTCTCTGGTTGAGCATTCTTGATTTTTGATAAAAAATTATTTTTTTTCTGGTAAAAAATTAACACTTTTATTCAAAAATCCATGTGTATGGTTAAAACTTTGTTTTTAATTGAAAATCCAACTCTTTGGTTGAGAATTCTTGAATTTTGTTTAAAAAATTGTTTTTTTCCTGCAGATGCCAGTGATGCTAATCAAAAAATTTAATTAATGAGAAAGGCTCTTTCTATACATCTTGTACGACCGTTAATACGGCGATTGTTAATCCAACCAAATTATTTGGTTGGATCAACCATCATATTTGATTGGATCAAACCAAATGTGTGGCTGAATCAACCAAAATATATATTATATTCAACCAAACTTTATTAACAAAAAAATTTGGTTGAATCAATCAAACATTTAAGTGGCCATAGAGCAATCTATTAATTAGTTTAATCCATTCAAATGTTTATTGAATCAACCGAACTATTTTCTGAGTGATCCCTATGCGGCTTTGCAAAACTTTTCATCTTTCAAACATTAAAACATTCAAAGATTCAAACATTAAGCATGCAAAGATTTCCATGTTTCTCCTGCCAGTGAACATTGCGTGCACTGGCAGGAGAAATTCCTTTAAAGGATGTACTTTTTTTGTACGTGACCTATTCCAGAAAAACGAGATTTATCCCGAGTAGACGGATAGCGTGCGATGATCGTACCGTCGAGACTAATGGACTTAGGGATAAAAATCACGCTCGAATTTCTGCGATCCGTTCTCTGATATGAAACGCGATTACTTACATAAATACGCTACAACGAGCTCGCAAAACAGAAGCATTACTCGTGCTCTTAGAAATTTATCGCACAATGTCCATGGCTTTTGAAAAAAAAAACCCAACGTGGGAATTAACCACATAACAACTTTTTCCTTTCATTTTCCTTAGTTTCGTGAAAGGAAATTTCATTATGCTTGTTACAATGCGTGGAGAATTAACTTGGGTAAAAAAAGAGGTTACATTCCTTTGTCCACAATATTTCTCCGTTGCTAATGCGGTCCAGAATAATGTTGAGAGATTTTATTTTCTAAGTAGGAACGTGCGCAAAATTTAAGCCATAATAATATCAGGAAGAAATTTGCAAAGGCGCTGATATAAAACAAAATAAAGAATTAAGAAGATTATTTATTTCGTGAAAATTCTAGAATGCTACATATTGAGCGCTTCTAAGGGATCATCCATAAATTAAGTTACCAATTTTGGGTGATTTTTGGTGTTTATAGCGAAACAAGTTGTCAGTATGCCTATGTGAATTATAAGCTTCGTTAATAAATCAAGAATTAAAATAAAAAAGTGATTTTCAGATTAGGTGTTAAAATTTATTGGAATAGTTATACTTTAATAAAAAAAAAATCTTAAATTAAAAAAGAACGAATTTTCTACCAAATACTTAATTATTTTACTAAATTATCGAACGTTCAAGACAAAATGACGAATTTTCGACACAAAACAGTTAAATTATCAAATCAAATGTATGAAATTTTGATAAAAAAGTTAATTTTATGCAAAAGAAAGACGAATTTTTAACAAGAACAAAAAAAGGAATTTTCTACAAAATAGTACAATGTTAATAAGAAGTTGAATTTTTACTTAAAAAGAAACATTTTTAGATCAAAAATTGACTGTATACATTTTTAATTTCGAAAGTGTTTTTTCAATACAAAAAGAAAATTCCAACAAAACATTTCAATTTGCAACCAAAGAGATGAATTTTTAACTAGAATTTTGAATTGTCAACAGAAAACTGCATTTTTAAGAAAATAGTTCTAACCGAAAACCTGATTGTTAAATTTTTTACTAAAAAGATGAATTTTTAAACAAAAACATTCATTCACTACCCAAAAAAACGAATTTTGAACAAAGTTCAAGATGTCTGAACCGAAAATGTTAAATATTCAACTAAAAAAGAAGAATTTTGAATAAAAAGATTAATTTATTACGAGCAAACTCTTTTTTTTTAATTCCAGAGTTCTCAAGGAAGAAGTTAAATTTGCAACTAAGAAAGATAAATTTTTCAACAATAAGATTAATTTACTAAAAAAAGATGAATTCTTAACAAGTTTTAAAAATTCTGAACAAAAAGTTAAATTTGCAACTAAAAAATAAGAATAAAAAAAATTATTTTATTAATAACAAAGATGAATTTTCAATAACATTCAAGATTTCTCAATTAAAAAGTTAAAGTTTCAACTAAAAAAGATGAATTTTTAAACAAAAAAATTAATGTACCATCAAAAAAAGTTTTTTAAACTAAAATCAAGAATTCTGAACCAAAAAGTTAAATTTTTAACTAAAAGAATAAAAATAATATATTATTTAAATACTAACAAAGACGAATTTTCATTGACATTGAAGAGTTATCAATCAAAAAGTTAAAGTTTCAACTAAAAAATATAAATTTTTGAACAAAAAGATTAATTTACTATGTAAAAGAGGAATTTTTAATAAAATACAAGAATTCAAAAAAATAAAAAGTTGAGTTTTTAACTAACAACATTAATTCTTTAACAAAAATGTTCCACAGAGAAAAACGAATTTTCAACAAAATTCACGAATTCTCAATCGAGAAGTTGAATTTGTTAACTAAAAAGGTTGAATTAAAAAAAATAATAATTTACTAACAAAAAGACGAATTTTAACAAAATTATAAAAGTCTGAACTAAAAATTTTAATTTCCAGCAAAAAAAAAAGTATTTTTAAACAAAAAAGTAGTTTACTATAAAAAACACAAATTTTGAAAAAAATCAAGAAGTCTTAACCAAGAAGTTGAATTTCAACTTAAAATATTAATTTACTACCAAATATACCAATAAAATTAAAGAAATGTGATTCTGAACCAAAATGTTGAATTTTCAACTATAAAAGAAGAATTTTTCAACAAAAATGTAAATTTACTACCAAATAGACGATTTAAAAAAATTTTTTAATTTTTCACCAAAAACTTAAATTTTCAACTTAACAGTATGGATTTTTAAACAAAAACTTGAATTTAATATCAAAAAACAAATTTTTAAGAACATTCATGAATTCTCAACCAAAAAGTTGAATTTTCAACTGAAAAATTATAATTTTTAAGGAACAGATCAATTTATTACAAAAAAGACGAATTTTTAATAAATTACAAGAATTCTCAAGCAACAAGTTAAATTTTTAAGAAAGAAAGAAAAAAATTATTTTAGATTTTAAGAAAGCAGTTTAACTTTAAAAACTAGTTATTAAATTTTTAACCAAACCGATTAAATTTTAAATAAAAAGATTAATTTTCTTCCGAAAAAAAACAATCTTTAATTAAATTCAAGAATTCTCAACTATAAAGTTCAATTTTTAACTAAAAGCATACATATTTAAATAAAAATGTTGAAAAAAGTCACCTATCATATTTTTAGTTCAGAATTCATGTTATTCAGTAAAAAATTCTACTGTTTGGTTTAAAATGCAATTCTTTTTTGAAAATTCAACTATTTTTGTGAATAGTTACATTTATTCAACTGTTTTGTTGAAAGTTTACCTCTTTTTGTTCAAGTTTAATTTTTTTAATTGCAACTTTGGGGTTGTAAATTTAACTATTCGGTTACACATAGAAAAATACATAATTCTGTTTGAAAATTTATCTCGATTGATGCAAATTTAACTATTTTCTTTTTAAAAAATTGTATTTTTATATAAAATTAACACTCTTAATTGAAATTGATATTTTTCGTCGAAAGTTCAACTATTAGGTTAAAAATGCAACTACTCAGAATTCGACACATTCACTTTAAATTTAAGCTGTAAGATTGTGAATTCAACTATTTTTTTGCACACAAAAAATAGTTTTTTGTCAAAAAATCAAAATTGCGATTGAATATTTGCTCTTTTTGGTAAAAAATCAATCTTCTTGTTTAAAATCTATCTTCTTTTGTTAAAAACTCATCTATTTTGTTGGAAAAATACCCTTTTGCATGAAAAAAACGTTTTTGTTACAAAAAATGTATGGCTCAATTTACTTTCCATACAAAATGCAAGAATTATGTATAGTGGACATTCAATAATATTTCGCGGATTACAAAGATTTTCCTGTTTCTCCGGTCAGTTCACTTTCCGTAAACTGGCAAGAGGAATTCCTATTGAAATTTTTATTTTTTTCCATTATGGTGAAGTTTGGCAACTGAGAGTCAGTTAGAGGCAATTTTCCCGTATTTTTTATATGTTTTCACTTTTGGCACTCCTGTTTTCTTTCAAAATGTATATTACGAGTTAACGCCTTTTTATATCGTCTCTCCGAAATGGAGGTTTGTCACTTGAACCCGTCGACATAAACCTACACAAGAATCCACATTTCATAATTTACTTGAAAAGTCTTTACGCTGCTTTTTTAGTGACCGCAAATAAATATTTGCTTAACTTTCAACCCCTATTTAACCCCATTCCTTTTGCTCTCTTCCGACTCTTCATACATAGGAACTGAATTGTTTGATTTACGAATATGAGCCGCAAGAATGCCGTATATTCTCTTACTCTATAATTCTAAAGTATTCGGTGGAAGTTTTCTGAAGTGAATGTAAAATGCATTTTTCTGTTATCTGCCCGAGATGCAAAGTAGACCGGTGCATATTTCCTGAATAATTCGCTTCTGCCCGATCCCTCAGTTTGCCGAAGCCGAAGCCCTCAAGATCCAAGAAGCTTAGCAGACGAGCTTATACCGTCGACATTTCACCCCTTCAGCTTTGGTTGCAACCGAAGCACGAGCACGGTTTCGAGGGATGCGAACTCACCCCTTTCAGGAAATCTTCTTTCAGTGTATTAGTGTATTCAGCATAAGTGATATAGGTGTCACTAGAAAGTGGGTTTACTCAGCATCGTACATCACTCATATAGAACTAGGGTAAAAATGGCCAAAAAAATTTTTTTAATTTTGTTGCAGCCCTCTTTAAAAATGTATTGGTATATTATAAAATAGCACTTTTAGGGTAAAAAATTATCGATAAATTACAGACTTTGGTATAATGTGGTAGTTTTTTTTCATTGTTTGGCCGTTTTTAAAGGGCTGTACTTAAATTACGTAACGGATTATAAGCCCTCTGTAAGACCCTTCCTCCCCCGTTAACAAACCTTAACAAAATATTTCTATCCCCCCCCCCCCCTTTGTGGTATGTCATTTTTAAATTCCAGAAATATTTTTCCAGTTACTGCTAGTAGAATCTTCTAAATCTTTAATCATTAATTTTTAAATAAGGGCATTTCAATCTTGTAATACTCTTAATATATAATATTTTATTAATGGAATAAAGCAATATTTCAGCCACGAATTTAAATTTTTCATATTTATTTATTTCAAACAAGGAATGTATTTTCTACTATAAAAGACGGTTTTTCATTAAAATACTTAAATTTTCAACAAAATAACTAAATTTTTAACACACTGATTGAATTCTTAATGTAAAAAGACCAATTATCTTACCAAAAAAATAATTTTTTAACAATGAAATTGAACTTTTATCCAAGTTTTTCAATTTTTAATTTAAAAAAATTTTCAAGAAAATAGTTAAACTTTCAAGCACAGAAATGAATTTTCAACTAAAAATATAAATCTGAAAAAAATATTTCTTAGCAAAGTGGTGCAAATAAATCTTTCAAACAAAATAGCTGAATAATCAAGTAAAGAATAATAGTTTTTAACCAAAAAGTTGCACTTTCATAAAAAAATAAAATTTTTACCGAAACCGATGAACTTTTAAGTGAAAAAGATGAATTTTCAAAAAAATTGGGTGTTTTCCATTTTGAAAGATTTCAGTTGACTTTTCACGATCAAAATATGAATTTTTAATTAAGATATAAGCTTCTACGAGAAAAATTAAATTTTTAATCCAAAAAGACGAATTTTTAACCAAAGGATGATTTTTTGACCCAATTGATAAAATCTCTACCAAATAGTTGCATTTTTATCCAAAAAATATTAAATTCATCTTATAACAGATGAATTTTTATATAAAAAAATTTCAATTAATAGTTGATTTTTCATCAAAAAAAGATTCCAGATGAATTTTCATTATCAAAATATGAATTATGTAACAAAAAATAAGTTTCTACGACAAAAATTTAATTTTTAATCCCAAACGACGTTTTCTTGGACCAAAAAATCTAAACAGATGAACTTTTGATAAAAAGCCACAAAATTTTCTTTCAAAAGTTAAACTTTCATCCAGAAAAGATTTCAGTTTTTTTTTAAACACCAAAATATTTAATTAAAACAAAAATAAATTTTCTGAGAAATTGATGTATTTTTATCAGAAAAAAATGAAATTTAATATCAAGGAAATTATTTTATTTGATCAAAAAAGGAGGATTTTAAACTAAAAAAAGATCAACCTCAAAAAAAATATTTTAATTAAACTAAATTAAACGAAAAATAAGGCTAAGACTAAAGAAAGGCTAGCTAAATGTTTCATTCTTGACAAAATGATTTCACTATCAGCAAAATAAGATGAACTTTTACTAAAAATATTAATCTTTAAAAAAATAATATCTTAACAAAGTGATTCAACTAAATCATTAAAAAAAAATTTGAATACAAAGAAGAAGAATTTTTAACCAAAAAATTGTATTTTCATTTAAAAAAAAATTAAATTTCTACTAAAACAGATGAATTTTTGAATCAAAAAGATAAATTTTTAACCAAAATTATTTTCAATGCAAAAAGACGAACTTTTGTAACCAAAACCACGAAATAGCCAAAATTTTTAACGAAACACTAAAATACTTTTTCTACCAAAAAGTATGACTATTTAAAAAAATATTTCAATTTTTAACCAAACCGTTGCATCTTCATCCAAGAAAGATGAAATTTCTTTCAAAACAGATTAATTTTAATTTTTTTTTTATTTTCATAAAAATAGTTGAATTGTCATCCAAAAGAAGATTTTTGTTTTCTCTTTTCAACACTAAAATATTAAATTTAAACATGAAAGTAATTTTTTTGAGAAATAGTTAAATTTTCAACAAAATGGCAAAACTTTGATCCAAAAAGTATCTCTTTTCAACAAAATTGTTGAATTTTTACCAAAAATCTTGCATTTTTACCCAAGGAAGATAAAATTTCTCTTAAAGCAGATGAATTTTCAATTAAAATTTTTTTTTTTCATATTAATTTTCATCCTGAAAAGATTGATTTCTTTTTTTAACGTCAAAATATAAAATTAAAACAAAAAGTACATTTTCTACGAAATATTTAAATTTCCTACAGAATAGTTACATTTTTATTCAAGAAAAATTTAATTTCTTTTGAAACAGATCAATTATATAAAAAAACCTTAAAAATCAGTTAAATTTTTATCCAAAGAAGATTCCAGTTTATTGTGCAGCGCCCAAATAAGAATTGTGAACTATACATTAATTTTCTGCTAAATTGTTGTATTTTTAAGAAAATAATTGCATTTTTATCCAAGAAAGAATTAATATTAAAAAAAAAGATGAACTTTTAAATTTGCAACTTAAAACTTAAAACTTAAATTTGCAACCGAAAAGGATTTAATTCTAAGAACATTTTCAACCAAATTATTAAATTTATAACTGAAAAGATAGTATTTATAAGCAATCGTAAATTCTTTGACTCAATAAAAATGTTAAAAATAAAGTAAGTTCCGCTTTTAAGGCAAGAAGAAACTAGAAAAAAACACTTCTCATGTTCAGAAAAATGTAAAAATTAAAACATTTTTGTTACTTTACATGAATTAAAATATTAACAGAAATACTTAATCGCAAATTAAGAAATTGCCTCTTCAAATTCAGAAAAATAAAATTATGAGACCGAATGTTCTTCTTCAATCTGCCACTTCAAGTAAATTAAAATATTAATCAAAATTTTAGAAATTGAGTTTTCATTATGAACTCAGCTTATTTTAAATTTAATGGATCTTTTAAAATGCAAAAGTTTGGTATTTCCATTGGTTTAGTCATTTATCAGATTTCAGCACAAATTTTTATGGAGGATTTGAAGATTTCTGCTTTTAAGAATTTGGATTTTGCTTCGCCTTTGTATTTTCGTTATCTTAATGATACCTTTTTATGCGTTCCTGTGGCAAAATTTCAGGTTTTTATCAATGCTTTTAACAGTTTTCAACCAAAACTTGAAATTTAGCCATGAAATAGAAAAAATACTAAAATCAGTTTTTTGAACTTGGAAGTAATTAAATGTCGGTATTACCAATTAGTAAAGGAAAAATACATTTTCGGGTAGAATTTAAAATTTCTTTTCTGTCTTTACTTTTTAAAACAAATATGTAGTAATCAAAAACTTGGTTGACAGACCTATAGATTTGTCACATGCTTGATTTCATGAAGGAACTTTGAGTATTGTGAGGAACATCTTTTTTCCTAATCGCTACCCACAATAGTTAATTGAGAAAAATATGAAAATTAGAATTCAACACATCAAAAGCAGAGGAAGCCATATTTTGTCTTCAGATAATCAGAAGGAATTAAGAGAGTATAGTTCTTTAATACTTTTCTTTTCCATTTTTTGGTTAAATTTTGAAAACTATTGAATTTATTTTTAGGTTTATGATGTTCGTTTGGGACGTTGTTAGAAGAGTGTTCTTGCTAGACATACAAAGGAATTTATAGATATTGACCATGATTTTTATTGAGATAATGTTGTAATTTTTCATAGGGAAAGTAATGAGAGATAGAGAAACTTTATGGAAATGCTTTGCATAAAGAAACAAAAGAATTTATCTATTAATTGAAGACTGATTTGGACAGGTTGAACAATAGCTATTCTAGTATGCTTCATTATGATGTAGCACTAAGTTTTCATAAATTAAAATTTTTTTTTTTACTTTCTCTAGATCTGATGTGCTTATGATGGATTTTGCAGGCATGTTTAGAACTAGTTTACCTTTCGACCCCTCCGAATGTATCAGAAATGTTTATGATAGGTTTTGAATTCGAACCTCATTTGATTCTCGTGTCAGGAAGAGAGCATCGTATCGTTGGTGTTGTTCCTGTCTGCTTAAATATTTTTTATTTAACGTTTTGTCAAATGTTTACCTTAAAAGAATGCTGTATTAGTGTCGAAACGTTGCTATTTATTTTTTACAGATGTTTTTTTGTTTTCATTTCATACTAATAATAAAAAACGAAAGAAATAAAAAAAAAGAAGGAAGGGGATTTGGTTTGTTATCTTCTCATTTTTCTTTCCTCTTTTTTATTTTTGTTTAAAAAGGAAAATTATTTTTTGATAACAGGAGAAAAAAGTGTTTTTCTTTAACATTTTTCAAACTGCAATAGGAATATTTTATGGCGGTTGTCTAAATTTAGTCGTTGGATTCTTGGTTTTATTTTCAGGAGTTCTGCACATTAGGTTGGGTATGTTTCTGCTGTATTTATAAGTCATCGCAAACGTTTGTGGCAAAATAAATTTGGTTAGATACATTTTTTGATATCGTATATGAGATCATTCAGAACTTTATGGTAATTGTTTATTAACGTTTGAATTAATTATTCAATTTTTTGTATGGAATAATGAATGACTTTTGGTATAGAGCATTGCTATGAAAGTTTCAAACATAGTTTCTTGTCTTCATACTTGCTGCAGTAACGAGAAACTAATGTTTAGCCAGATAGGAGCAAAATGTTAACAGGGATTAGGGTGGCAGACTAATAAGAACTTAAGCTCTTGTAGGTTACAGTTCATGCAGTAAAGTATACTTATAATCGCTTAGTACAGGAAATGCAAATTTCACTTTTGCAACTTATTGAAGTTTGAAATACCAGCACGAAATTTAGTATGTGTGCTTCTTCATGTGATATTGTTATAACAAATAATAAAAATTCTCTTTTTAACGCCTATGAAGCGAGGCTAAAGCTTTAATTTTTACTCTATTGGGATCTGAAATACTCGAATACGCCACCTGGTGACAGAATCGGAAAGCCCTGAGCGTAGATAAATTTTGACGGGAAGTATAGGCGAATATACAAAAATAATTTTTCTAAAGGTTTTACAGTGTTTTTTACAGTGAAACCGGGATAAAAATAAAAAGTTATCGAAACCAAGAAACTGTTCGGTTTTTCTGAAATGTAAATAAACTTCTATTAAAAAAAAATTATGAAAAATCTTATAGTGCATTTACAGCACTGATAGTATGGCTCGAGAAATAAAATAGAATAAAATAAAAAATGCAAGAAATTCAAATGGATTTTCAAGCTTGTTCCACTGTCAATAAAAAATTGTGAAGAAAAAGATATAATCATCGTTAGGTATTTTTTGTTTTTATTCTTCAATTATTTGTCAGCATTCCGATTGAAAATAATCAAAGCAGGTTCTAAATAAAAATATTATTTTGTGTACAAATAATAAATAAAAAACTGAAAGCATATTGACATATAAATTTGAAGATTGAATTCAGTAATTATTTTAAAACATCGAAAACATAAAAAAAAAACATTTTCAAAATTCTTTGATTTTTGCTTGACTAATTTTTTATTTCAAATTATTAATATTCAAAAACCAGCATTTTCCTCTTTTGATACTTTTAACATAGAATAAATAATATACAGAATAAAACAGTATTTCATGCACAAATTTAAAATCTTGAAATTTATTAATTTATTTTAAATAAAAAAAAGTATTTTTTACTATTAAATATGGCTTTTTTCAAAAAAATACTGGAATTATGAACAACAAACAAACAAAAAAAAACGAACAAAAAAAATTGAACGTTTAACATAATAGTTAAATATTCAACCCAAAAAGACAAATTCCCAACGAAAAAGTGTCATAGTTTTATATTTTCATAAAAAATAATGAAATTTATACAAGAAAAGACAAGCATTTAAAAACCAAAAAGATGAATTTCTAACAAATAAAGATTTTTGACTCAAAAATTAATAAAAGTTTATCTAAATTATTAAGCCCTTAAGCTAGAAGACAAATTTTATTCACGACCATTAAATTTTCAAACAAAAAATTTGACTCTTCAGAAAAAAATTAATTTTCCACGACACTGATGCTTTTTTACCCAAAAAAAAAAGAAAATTTCGAACTAAAAAAATTATTTTTTACCAAAGAAGTCGAATTTTCAACTGAAAATTTTCAATCTTAAAGAAATGAAAAAGTTACATTTTCTGTTAAAAAATCAATTTGAAACCAAAAAAAAAGTATTTTCCACGAAACAGTTAAATAATTTGTTTTCCAAAAAACATTAATTTTCAGCAAAATAATTAATCTTTCAACCAAACAGATGAATTTTCAACTTCAAATATTAAGCTTTAACAAAAAAAAGTTATTTCTTCACAAAATAATTCTACCAAATCTTTCAAACAGATCTGTTTTGAACGTGTCTATTTTCGACATTTTCTTATAATCTTAGATCATTGAAATTTGGGATTCTCATATTTAAAATACAATTATTTTATGAGCTTTAAATTAAAAGCGATATTATGTCAAATATTTTCGAATAAAATCGTCCAATTTTCAAAATTTCATCTAAAAGTGTATAATTTGGAACGCTTTTAATTAGAAATAATACAATTTGGAAAACATGTATTTTAACGCTTTTCCGCGTTAAAATTAAAAATGTTTTGTTGCAGATAATAGATTTTTGAGGCAATTCACAGGAAGTTACTATACATAATTCATTAAATTACTGTAAATTATCAAAAATTTCCGGTAATTTATGGCAAGTTACGATATTTATTATAAAATTCCCATAAATGACCGAACATTTTTTCGGAAATTTCGAGACATTTTTAAAATGAATTTTCGAAAAATTATCTTAAGTTACCACAAATTACCTGTAGTATCACCACAAATTACTTTAAAAATTCATGAAATTACGAAATTTATAAAAAGGTTTATAATTGAATTTTAGGTAATTTATGGCAAATTACCATATTTACTGTAAAATTGCGATTAACGATAGGACATTTCCATAAATTTCCGGATATTTAGACAGTTATAAATTGAATGTTGCAAAATTTACCGTAAGTTAATATAAATTACCTGTAATATTACCATAAATTAACGACAAGTTTCTTACATTTCCATAAATTTATAAAAACGTTCAAAATTTAATTTTAGGTAATAAATGATAAGTTACATTTTTATCCGTAAAATCAACATAAACGGCTGAACATTTCCATATATTTCCGGAAATTTAGATACATTTTTTAATTGAATTTTGGGTAAATTATCGTAAATTACCATAAATTACCTGTAATATTACCATAAACAACAGGATATTTCCATAAATTTCGGAAAATTTAGACATTTAAAAATTTAATTTAAAGAAATTTATGGTAATTTACTAAAAATTACCTGTAATGTTACCATAAATTACCAAGAAATGTCTTAAATTTCCATAAATTTATAAAAATGTTAAAAATTCAATTTTAAGTAATTAATGATAAGTTACGATATTTACCATTAAAATTACTACAAATAATTAAAAATTTCATAAATTTCCGATTATTTATTTTAAAAATTTTAAATCGAATTGTAGGTAATTTATAGTAATTTACCTGTAAAATTATTACAAACAAATGGAAATAATAATATAATAATAAACGGAAATGTATAGAAATTTATAGAATTTTATAGGAATTTCGAGTCAAGTGTAAACCGAAGCATTTTTAAATACTGGAGATGGGTTCAAATATAAATGTGGTAAATTAAAATTAAATTTTTTAAATAATAAAAATAAAAATAAATAATAAATGATTTGGCTGAAAAACCTAATTTAAAAAAAATTTTCGTTTTAACTGAACTTCACTATTATGCTGAAACAATTAAATTCAAATAAAATACAATAAATTATTTTCCTTAACAACTAATTAAAAGAGAACTTTTAAAATAAAATTTAAAAAGTGAATAATAATTTATTTCACAAGATGATTCAGAAGTAGTTCACAAATTTAAAATTTCTAGATTTTAACGTTAAAAATTAAACTGTTTTAATTGGAAACTCTTATTGGTTAAACAAAAGTGAATGCCCGATTGAAACTTTATAAACTATTTTCAATTTTCAAATAACTTCTAAATAATATATTCATAATCAAAGCCTTTTATTAAATTTCAAATATTATTTCAGTCTAAAATATTCCATGTTCAAACCATTAAATTTGAAATTCTTTAATTAAGAACAAGGAAAATTATTTAATATTTATAAATATCTGGCTGTTCATTTGAAACCAGTAAGTAGAAACTAAATATTAAAAACTAAACAAAAAAACTAAAGTTTGAACGTTACAATTTTAATTCTTTTATGTAAAGAATTTAATTTTTGAGTAAAATTGTTGAATTTTTATGTATAAATAATAATTAAACACCTATTATTCTTAAACAAAATTGAGTGATTGAAGGAGATATTTAGAAATTATGAAAAAATTCAATATTTATTATGAATTTAAAGTGGTTAAAATAATTTAAACGAAGTGTCTACGTTTACCGACAAAATCCGGATATTCGTATCAAAATTTCGCTGCAAATAGTCCACGCCCTAATTTAAAACAAAATATAGATTTTTGCAGATTTCCAACAAAAAATTTAGAAGCTTTTGAAAAATTTTAAAAGGCGTCAAAATAATTAAAAGCATTTCTTAGGAAAATTGAATATAACTTTTCATTTTTGAAAACATAATTTTTAAGGAATTTCTAAAAATATTTGATAAGATTTACAAAATTACCAAACATCAATATGTAAGATTTTCAGGACATTTTTTTACTTTGCAGAATTTAAAAAAATTTCGAGGAAAAATTCGAATCATTTTAAAAATGTTTAGAAGTTCTAAACAAATTTTTAAAGTAATTTGAAATTTGAAAAAATGTAAAACAACATTTAAATGTTTCAAGGTTTTTAAATAATACTTTGAACCATCTTAAGAATTTGAAAACTATTAAAAATAAAAATAATTTAATGTAGTTTTCAATTTAGGAAGTGTTCCGTTTACAACAAATGTAATTAATAAACTTTTAATATTTCTAGCCTAAAATTGCTTAAAATGATTTGAACAGTTTGAGTCGATTTTCTGAGCTTCGCACATTTTGCTTTAAACGGTGCTCTTCCAAATCACGGTCGAATTTATGAAGAGGACATTTGTTCGAAATGTTCCAACATCATTTCAGAAGATTATTAGGTGTGAAATGGAAAATGTAATTTCCCCTTGAACAATTTCGTTTGCTTTTAGTTTCGCAAATACGCTCGTTTTGACGTGTGAATCAACGCAAGTAAATTTTGTACAGAATGGTTGATGCACGCGTGAGTGTGCGATAGTGTAGGTGTGTGTTAATGAAGTCTGGTCGAAAGGGGTAGTAGTGGGTAGTGGAGTGAGTGAGAGGGACGTCCAGAACGTCGCGTGCGTCGTTTAGGCGGAGGCCCAGCTCGATGAGCCCTCTCTGTATGCAGAGATTCCGTTAAATTTCAAACGTCCATTTTCCTGGTAGGGGGACCCAAGGGCAAGGATAGGGGTGAAGATTTGTCGCTCTGGCCTAATTAGGCGCTGCCTTAATATCCGGAACACGTAGGCACCTCCCAATGAGACTCGGATCTCTCGTCTCGTTAACCCTACCAAGTCTCTCTCTCTCTCTCTAACCCTCTCACGCACCCCCCCCCCCTCTCACACACACACTTACGCCCTCTAAAAAACCGGGAAAACCGGGAAATTACTGAGAATTTTATGAGACCGGGAAAAACGGGGAAATCGAGATCATTCATAACACTATTAATCTCACATTCATGGAAAAATTGTATAGAATCTTCAATACTATAGAACATTTTTAAGACAATTTTTATTTTGTTAGTCGGAATACTGTAATTTTTAGACTGTGAACTCTCTTTTGTTAAAACTCTTCTTTTTCGTCCCTCAAACTGTGTGGCAAAGGACAATCAAATCCGACTAGTCTTTCGAAAGTTATCCGGTATACAGACAAAAACAGCGATGACGACGCCGGACAGACAAACAGACACCGGCGTAAAAACTTGTTTTTCTGACTCAGGGGGCCTCAAAACGTCGACATTTGATGAAATCCGCGAAAGTGATTTTTCTCATAAAACTAATACCTTCTAATTATGAATGAGAATATAATCATTAATTATTTTTTGTACAGTAAAAATTTGAATTTTGGATTATTTTAAAACAAAATTCATAAAGTTAAATGTCCATTTTCATTTGGTTTTTTGGATTTAAAACATCCTCTAACTTTTTTCATTTTTATTTGATCAAAAAAAGTGATCAAAATAAATTGTTCATATTTTCGTGTACTATAAATGACTGTCATTATAATTTCAAAATTTTTAGAAGAGAAAGTAGTCTCAAATATTTTGAAAAAGCTCTAACTTTTTGAATTTTGATCAAAAATATCTGATTAGCGAACTTGATCTTTCTTTTTCGTCCCTCAAACTGTGTGTCAAAGTACAATCAAATTCGACTAGTCTTTCGAAAGAGTGTCTATGTTTGACAGCATCCCAATAGATTTTTCTCTAGATTTTATTGAAGGAAAACTGATTGAAAATCATAATTTAACAAAGATAACTAAAAATGAATTGCTAATTGCCACTAGCACAGTTTTTAATTGTGTTGATTTTATTAGCATGAAATCCAAATTAAAAATCCTATGTAAAGTCGAATAAACAAATTGATGAAAACTCCTGTTAAAAAAAAGAAAAAACAAGAATCCAACGATTAAAATTTGGACCATAACGAAAAAAGCACCTATTGTAATCTGAAAAAAAATTTAAAAAAAAATTATTTTCGGTCTAAAATAAAAAAGAGGAAAGAAAAATGAGAAGGCAAACAATCACATCCCCTTTCTTCTTTTTTTCTTTCTTTCATCTTTTTTATTTTTATTACCATCAAATTACAAGAAAATAACATTCAAAATAAAAATAAAAAAATAGCATTACCAACATTTTAGCACTCATAGAGCACCCTTATCAAGGGAAAAAATGTATAATTAAAATAAAAATAAAATAACATTTTTATTCCGTTAGCTATGGTCCAAATTTAGTCGTTGGATTCTTGGTTTGCTTTTCAACAGGATACAATTTTCCCATGAATGTGAGATTAATAGTGTTATTAATTATCTCGATTTGCAAATTATGAAAACTCCTAATGGTAATTTACTAAGCAATTGGTATAAAAAGCCTTCATGGTCTTGAAGATATTTAACTTTGTATTCACGCAATTTATTTTTTCACAAAATTGGGTTAATCGAAGGTTTAGTTCACAGATGTATTATTAAACTAAGTGATATTGAAGTTAGAAAAGAAAAGATTCTCACCATAAATTCAATTTAAAAGTTACATTGCCCTATTTTCAGGTTTTATCTGAAAGATTAAGGAATTCTTTTTAAAAAATTAACATAAATTTTTATTTTAACAACGCAAACACTGTAGATAATTATTTATTGCAAACGAAAAATATGGATTCAATTAAAAACTTATTAGGTGTTATTTATCAAATTAAACGTACTGGTTACAATAAAGTTTATAAAGGTGAAGCTGACTGGATTTTAAAAAACAGAATTTCCGAACACAAAAGGGATAGTGAAGGTGGCTATTTTAAAATTCCAGCTACAAAAAATAACCAATACAAACGTCGCGTTATTGAATCTATTTTTATAAATAAATTTCGTAATATTTCTGTTAATTTACATTCCTTTGATAAAGGTAGCGCAATTTAGGACGTATTAGAAAATTAGCAAATTCCCTTGAACAAGAATTGGTCATGGGAAGAAAAAGACCAGTTTAGAGAAAAGGTCTGAAATGTCAAAATGGGAGAGGGAAATGTTGACGAGGAGATGGAAAAAATGATAGGAGAAATAAAAAGAGGATTAGAGTGCATAAACAAAACTGAAGTTAGTAAAGGGGGGAATAAGAAGTGGAGGGGATGTGGACTGTAAAGAGAAAAAAAGGTCAGAAAGGAATTAAAAAAGTGGAAAAAAAGTAATGGAGAAGAATATAGGAAAAAAAGAAAGAGTATACTGAGTTTTGTAATCAAAAGAAATAGAAAGAGAATAAAAGGTTTGAGGAAGAAGCAGAGAAGGCTAGGACAGAAGAAGAGGTATGGAAGGTAGTAAATAGTGAAAGAAAAAGAAGAAAAAGAGTAAACCGAGATATTGAAATGGTAACATGGAAAAATATTTTTTGGATTTGCTAAGAGGAGTAGAGAGAAAAGTTAGAGAGGGAGGAAATAGTGTAGGGAAAGAGATGAGGAAGAGGACATAACAATGAAAGAAATAGTTAAGGTTTTAGGAATAATGAAGAATGGAAAGGCACCTAGTATAAATGAGATTTCAAATGAAGTATGGAAATATGGAGGGAAGGAACCAGATTTTTTTTCAACATTTCAAAACATTCCAACATTTCAAAAGCATGCATAATGTGTGATCAAGTATGGAGAGGAGAGTGGTGGCCAGAGTTATAAAAAGAAGGAGTAGTTATACCAATAGTGAAGAAAGGCAAAGAAGAGGAGTTTAAAGATTATAGGGGTGTAACGCTAATGGCAAAACTGTATAAAGTATATGTAACTGTTTTGTCGAAGAGATTGAAGATAGAAGTTGAAGAAAAATAGATCGAGCCACCGAGTTTTGGTAAAAAGGGGATAAGAGGGGGATTAATAAAGAGAGTATCGGATATTTTTAGAGAGACAAAAATCGGGGTAAAGGTAGGAGAGCAAGTAGGAGATAGTTTCTGGTTGGTGAGAGGAATGAGTCAACGATGTCCTCTGATCCCACTTTTATTTAATATATTAATATCAGACTTGGAAAAAGAAATGAGGAGAAAAGGTTGGGAAGGAGTTAGGATAGGGGAGGAAAAGATATGTACACTGTCATACGCAGACGACATAGTGTAGATGACAGAAGATGAAGAAGGGTTGTCGGCATTAATTACAGCTAACAGAAATACTTAGATCGGAAAAAGCTGAACTTAAATGTAGAAAAGACAAAGATTATGAGATTTAGAAAAATAGGGAAGAGGAAGAAAGAATGGATAGGGACATGGAAGGAAATAAAGTTATAAGAAGTAAAATAGTTCAAATATTTGGGATATATCTTGCAAACGAATGGAGATCATAGAGCTCATATAAGAGAAAGGATAAAAAAAAGAAGCAGGGGTAATGAAACATATATGGGAAATAGGAAAGAGAAGGTTTAAAAAATTGGAGAAGGAGAATGTGGTTACCTGATACGCTGATATGGCCGATATTAGGTTATAGATTAGGCTATGGAGCATACGGGAATGGAAAAAAGGGAAGATATTGAGAGTTTACAAGAAAGGTATATAAGGTGGACACTAGGGGCAGACTGGAGGATGCTAGGATATATGGTGAGAGAAGAAGCGCAAAGGGATAGAAGAATGGAGGTAGAAGGTAATGGAAAAGGTAGAAGAATGGAGAGGGATAGCGATCGAATTAAGGAGTTGGGAAGAAGAAAGGTGGGAGCTTTTTAATGCAAGAGAAATAGAAGACAGGTCTAGAGTAAACTATGAAGAATTGTAAAAAAATGAGCGGGAGAGACAATTATTAGAAAGATAGGAAATGATTGACAAATCAAAGTACAATAAATGGTTTGAGATGATAAAAATGTAAAAGGTTACAAAGTATTTAGAAAAGGGATGGAGAGAGAGAAGGTCGACCAGAATAGTAAGATTTAGACTGGGAAACGAGGTAAGCCAGGGGATGTGTTAAGAAAAAGAAGAGAACAGAAAATTTAGAATATGTGAAAGGGAGGTGGAGACATGGAAGCATGTATGAGAAGGTCTATGAATTATTTTGAAGGCTATTGAAATGCTCAGCAATTCTTTTCAATTCCTTGTAGTCCCTTGAAATTTTTCAATTCTTTTAAAATCTCTTAAACAGTTAGAAAGCTTTGAACATTCCTTAAAATAATTAAAATTTTCAGAAATCCAACAAATTCCTTTAACGGTTGTTGGGATCCTTTTCAATTTTCTCAAATTCCTTGTTATCTTTTGAAATCCCTGGAAATCTTCTGAATACTTTAAAGCCTAGAAAAAATTCGCACAGAACCGCTTTTATGGCTGGTCAGATTTTTCAAAATTTCAAAAAGTCACGTAATGGGTAGCTCAAAATTAAATGGAATAAGGTCTCTGGTAAATTGAAACTGAACTTTAAGTCGACAGAAGCGTCGCGACGTCACAAAATTACAGGAAGGGCGAAAAAAAACTAAATCAAGTCCAACGAACCCTCTGCGTAATTTCCATCTGACGGTAATGCGGTTAAAGAGCTTTTCGTCTGCTGCTATAAAAACGTTAATCAACGCATTAACCCCCAATCCTCTTCTTCAGCCGGTTCTCCACGGAGAGTTGATTCTAAAAAGTAATAATGCACCCGGCTCTGTCACTTTTTTACGAAGATTGTAAGAAAATTGCAATGTGAGTATGATAGAGGTTTTTCTAAAAAATGGCATTCGAGATTTTATATTCTTTTTTCGCAAAGACTATTTAACCCCTAAATTTTAACCGGAACTCCTGACTTAAATAAGTATGGACAAAATTTCATTTTTTTTTTATTGGGATAAGTAAGAAATTATTTAATTTTATCAAAATTTATTCTGAATAATCTTTTACACAAGTGGAAAGAGGCACTCATATGTCAATTTTACATGTTGTGGTCTTTGAGACTATTGTCCATATGTGAAGGTTTAATACCAGTATTTTTAATGTAATTTGGACCCACAAATATTTTAATTCTCGAAATTTAGAACTGCTGAACATAGTTAATTGATTATTAATTTATGAGCTATTTATAGAATTATAAATAAGGCAAACAATTTAATTAATCATGAATTAATCTTTTATTCATTGTTTTCAGCAAATTTTAAATTTTGTCAAAATTAAATTTCAACAATAAAAATATTTATGGGAATTCAACAATTAATTAATTTTATAATTCAGAAATCTTTTTTTTTGCTAATTTGTGATTCTTTTGCTACTAATTATTTAATAAATATAATTATTGTATCCATAGATGGGAAACAAGAAATATGATAAATATTAAAACATTGTTTTCAATTACAATGAAATAAGGAACTCTTAAATGTGATATTTCTATAATCAACTAGACTTTGTAACGAAGCTAAAATATTTTAATATTTGTACGTCGCTCTTAAGAAAGACCAATAAAGAATTTTTTTATCTTTGACCACACTCAAATTAATCGAAAATTATTTTTCCAAGTGCTATAATAAATCCATGTTGAAATTAAATTCTGAGAATTAAGAAGAAAAAAATAAGTGTTATGAAGTATTGTCAAGAAATATTTCATACATTTTCGAAAATGTTTCCGAGTTTTCAAATATTTGTAATCTATTTAAAACGGGTCAAATTCCTGAAAATATTTTTAACTCACACGAATTTTTCCCAAAATTTTCAAATATCATTCCCAATTTAAAAAATTACTTTACAATCTTCTAAATTTTCCCAGCAACTTTAAGAAAATTTGTTTATTCCCTTGAAAACTTTTTGAAATTTTTTAAATTCTACTAAATATTTTTTGAGTGTACCCCATTTTTGTAAGTTTTTATTTTGCAATCTTACCAAATTAAAACATTTTTCTTTAAAGTCTTCTAAAATATTTTGAGAAATTTCAGGAAATTGCTTGTTATGTTTAAATACCTTTTTCAATTTTCTCTTAAAGTTCTTTTTTCAAAATAAAAAATTATTCAAAATTTTCACACGAATATGAGAGTAATTATTATTTTATTAAATCTTGTCAGACCTTCAGAGTCTTCTAATTTCTGAAAATTATGAAAATTTTTCCTTCATTTTTTATTTTTTCGGCAATAAAAAGACATATAACAAAGGAGGTTGATTTAACCCAATCTTAACATCCAAAAAACATCAGAAAATTCCCTTTTTTCGAAGCTTAGCTTTAAAGTAGGATATCTATTTGTAACAAATTAGAAGTTCCTGTGTAGACACTCCAAGTATAATAGGGTGAGTCGAAAATAAAAATTCTGGCACGCAAGCTTGCTACAATGCTCAAACGCAGCACTTGGGATACTTGAGAAGTATTTGTTATATATTTGAAATCGATTGAAACCTCTTCAAATTTTTGAAGTCTATTGAAAATTACTTTAAATCTTCAAAAATACTCTAAAACATAAATTTTATCAATTTGTATTATTAATAATCTTTAAACCAGTTGAAGGAGGCACCCACATGAGCTTTGGTCAAAAGTGTTATTATTTTGTTGAAAATTGATATTTTTTAATTGAAACTTTGACTACTGAAGTAAAAGTTAAACTACTGCAAAAAAAATAATTATGTTGGTTTAAAATTCAAATGTTGGTTAAAAATGTACATATTTTGTTAAAAATTCATTCTTTTGTGTGCATGTAACAATTTTTCTTCTACTGAAAATGTAATTTTTCCATTTCTGGTTGAAAATTGACCTTTTTGGTTGAAAACTCTCCTTATCTGTTATAAAACTAATTCTCCTGATTTAAAATTTTCTCTTTTTCAGTTGAGAATGCGCCTGTTTAATTTAAAATTAAATTTTTTCTTGAAAATTCATATTTTTTTATTGAAATTTCACCATTTCAGAAAATATTCATCTTTTAGCTTAAAAAAGTATTGACATTTTGCCTTTTCTATTTTTGGTTTAAAGTAATTCTTCTGAGTTGAAAATCAATTTTTTGAGATGGAAGTCACTCATTTATTGTGAATTCGTTTTTTTTGTTTAAAATTAATTTTTTCACCTAAAAATGTGATGTTCATTTTTGTTTGAAAATTGACCTTTTCAGGTAAAAATTTGTTTCATTTAATGTAAAAGCAATTCTTTTTTAATTAAGATGTCCTCTTCTTTCGTTGATAGTGCAACTGCTTAGCTTAAAATTAACTTTTTGATTGAAAATCCATATTTTTGTTTTAAAAATTAATTTTTGTAGAAAAAACTAACCTATTGGCATGAAAGAGTGTAATAAAACCTTAACTTTCCAATTTTTGGTTGGAAAATCACCTTTTTAGATAAAAATTCTACGTATATGTTATAAAACTCTTAATTTAAAATTTCCTCTTTTTAGGTTAAAAATGCACCTGTTTCCTTTAGTTTCCCCATTCTAGATGAAATTCATTTTTTAGCTTAAAAGGTTACTAAAATGTTTACTTTCCTATTTTTAGTTGAAAATTAATTCTTCTAAGTTGAAAATCCAATTTTTTGGGATGAAATTTTAACTAATTTGTTCAAAATTAGTTTTGTTGTTGTTTAAAATTAATTTTTTAACTAAAAATGTGACGTTAATTTTTCTTTTAAAATTTATATTTTTGGATGAAAAATCGTTCAAATTTTGTTTAAAAATAATTCCTTTTAATCTCAAATGTCATATTCTTTGTTTTAAAATACAAGTGCTTACTTTAAAATTAGGTTTATTTTTACTGAAAATTCATATTTAAAGAAAAAAATTAATTTGCTTAAAAAAACTCATTATTGACTTGAAAGTGTACTAACAATTTAACGTTCAAATTTTTGTTTGGAAACAAATATTTTTTATTTTAAAATTTATGTTTTCCACAAACAAAATATTAGCTAGAAAATGCAACTATTTAGTTATAAATTCAACCACTTTTGGTTCATTTTAGTCTTTAATCTTTTTTTGTTCACGTATTTGGTTCAAAATTCAACTCTACTGTTAAAAATATATTTATTTTGGCAAAAATGCAAGGATTTTATTGAAAATGTAACTGTTTTTTTTTTTAAGCTTTTTTACTGAAAATTTGACGATTTGGTGCGAGTTTAATATATTTAGGTTAAAATTTCAATAAATTGGTTAAAGAAAAATCACCTTTTTTGTACAAAGATCAATTATTTCATTTAAAAAAAAAACAGATTTTTGGTTCAATTCATCTTTTTGGTTGAAACTATCACTTTTTGTTGAATATTCTTCTTTTTGGATTGAAAAAAGTCTCTTTTCGTCGAAAAGGCATATTTGTTGCTTGAAATAAGTAAATAAATTAGAAACTTTTCAATTTAAATCTGAACTTTTATTATTTTATACCTTAAGCAACAAGAATTTTAAACATGACAAGCTGACAATGCTTCTCTAGGAATAATGCTAGAAAAGATGAACACAATTTTCAGGAAAAATCAGGGAAAAGAGAATTTTGAGAAAAAAGTTAAAATTAAATCTCTTTTTGAAGATAAATTCTAGATCACAAAGGATTGAACGAAAATTAAACAAATTTAAATTACCCTTGAATCGACTATTCAATGTCAGATTAGCATTTGCAGAATCAGTCTGGTTTTACCGGTTCAGTTCAGTTTGCAACAAAAAATTAGAGTGAATCTGATATCAATGGAAATTTTAATTGGAATGTCGACTGCTCTGATACGCTATCCCGCAGTATAAGTAATACTCATAAGTTCAGGACCGCATCACCACACACACATCATCACATACGTATTACCACACTCTCGTCACCGCACTCGCGTCAAGGATATTAGTACTCCAGGGAAAATGAGACTAGGGAGGGGGG
>NC_046664.1:83377179-83432035 GCF_010883055.1 Belonocnema kinseyi | reverse complement strand
ATGTAGAGTGTACATTTATACAACAAGGTATATATACGAGTATGAGGTTCGTGCACAAGTTGAGTAGCGTATTCGCGTCTCCATGTAGCACATTATGCGCCTGAGCATGCACCTTGCACGTTGCTTGCACCCCATGTTGGACTACGGTCCCTGAGGATTGTTTCCGACTAACAAACTAAGTGAGCGCATACCAACGCAATTATATATTAGTCTGCATACCTGAACCTGCCTTGTTCCTTTCTGATATACGATTTTTTTAATTCCCAACTTTCACGATATTAGAGCAGCATGTATCCAGCCGGCAAAAAGAAACACTCAGGAAAATGTTGGTCTTTAATTAAAGAAACCATTTCTTGGAGATATTTTTTTCATTTAATTAAAAATTATTTTAAAATTTTGCATTCGATGGTGGTGGTCGAATGTCAACCTCCGAAACTCGACGGTTGGAAAAACGGGATAAACTCGGGAGGCGGTTTTCTGCAGTTTTCCTCTCCCCTAGCCAAACGTCCAAAAGTGGAGTCGTCTAGCAGTATATGTACATATATGGACCAGCCTAACAGGACAATATTAATATTTGAAAACTGGAAAAATTATTTAAAATTAAGGAATGAATACAGGCACGAGAGTTCTACTCCAAGATTCCTACCTTACCGACTTCTAGAAGTTATGACGTTCTAGAAAATGCAAGAACAAATCAAAATACAACCTGAAAAGGGTTTACGCGCAATGCTTAATTAAGATAATAAATAACCTTTGAAGTTGTTTACGCAAATCTCGAACACACACTCTCGAAGTCGATAAGGTAGAAAGGAATCTTGGTATAAAAAGCTCCCTGTCCTAGCTAGTTCAAATTAAAATTTGCTTTTCGACAAATAACTTTTTTTTATAAAATCCAAACAAATTTGTTTGAATACAAAAAAAAATATTTTAATCAAATAATATATGGACATTAAAAATGTTTAGAAAAGCGTAAAAAAAACACGCAAATTAATGAAATAAATTTTCAATCAAAGAGATAATTTGGCAATAAAATGCATGAATTTTCACCTAAAAAATATACATTTTTAACCAAAAATAAAAAGTAGTGGCATGTTTAGTTAAAAGAATTCATTCTTAACATACAAAAAAATAACTTTTAATCTAATTGTTGAATATGCAACCAAGGAAATCATTGTTCAACCAAAGTGATGAATCTTTAACCAAACAAATTAATTTTAAACCACACAGTTGAATTTTAACCGAAAAGATCATTTTTCAACCAAATAGTTGAGTTCTTAAATTAAAAGATAAATTTTCAGCCAAACATGAAGTATTAACATTTTCTCTTGAACAATTACAATTTTCATTCGAAAAATTAATTGCTAATAAGAAAAAAGAACGAATTTCTAACAAATAGTGAAATTTTTTACCAAATAAATAAATTTTCAAATAAAATGATAAATCCTCAACCAAAAAAGATGAATTTTAAATAAAATAAATAAATCTTTAACTGAAAAGATTAATTTTCACTCGAGATGCTAATTTTTGACAATAAAGACAAATTATTAATAAAATACGTGAATTTGTAACCAGTTAATTCATTTTCTAACTAAATAATATAAATTTTCAATTCAAAATAGTCTAGGCTAATCTTTGAGTCAAATAAAAATGATAAACGATAAACAAAGTTTCAACAGGATAGTCGAATTTTCAACCGAAGAAATTAATTTTCAACTAAAAAAATTATTTTTATCCAAATTATTTGAACTCTTAACGAAAGAAAAATTATTTAAATTATTGAATACAAAATTTAATTTCAGAACCCAAATTGTAATCGGTATTTAAACTTTCAGCACGCGAAAATAAATGAAAAACGAATTTTTAATTAAATTGACCAATTCTAAACTATGGAAATCTAGTTTTTAACCAATTATTGCAACTTTCTACCAAGTAGCTAAATTCTCAAACAAAAATATGAATTGTCAATGAAAAATGCAATAGTTTATATTTAGGAAAAGCAGAATAATATTTAAAAAATTCCATTTTTTTATAAAAAGATATGAAGCTTCTACCAAAAGAGATTTATTTTTAAGCCAGAAAGATACAATTTTAGCAAAGCAAGATCTTTCCGCCAAGAAAGGAAATTTTCGAAACAAAAAAAATTTGCGACCCAAAAAGATAAATTTTTAACAAAAAAAGTTTAAAAATGGATACTTCTATTAGACCATTTTCTTTTTTCGAAATAATCTCATTAATGTTTCATATTTATTTAATTAACAAAATTTATACGTATTTGCTTTTCCTCAATTTATAAAATCTAAACCCTTAAATATTTAAAAAAATGTATTTCAAAATCGTCAAAGCTAGTTGAATTATCAACCAAAGAAAAACTATTTTTAACCAAAAAGTTGCATTTTTTACAAAAAATGAAATTTCTTCTATAACAGATGAAGTTTCAAATAAAAAAAGTTGAATTTTCTTATGAAAAAGATTTTATCAAGTTTTCATGATCAAACTATCAATTTTTTTACAGGAAATAATTTTTTACCAAAAAAATTGAATTTTCAATCCAAAAAGGCGAATTTTTAACCAAAAAGAATAATCTTTTAACAAAATTGTTGAATTCTCTAACAAATAGTTGCATTTTTATCATGAAATATGAAATTTATCTTAAAGCATAAAAATTTTTTATTACAAAAAGAGTTGAATTTTCATCCAAAACAGATTCCAGTTAACTCAGTAACATCAAAAATTGAATTTTTGTAACAAAAAAATAAGTTTCTACGAAAAAATTGAATTTTCAATCCAAAAATGCAAATTTTTTTAACCAAAAGAATGAACTTTTAACAAAACTGTTGAATTCTCTACCAAATAGTTGAAAGTTTATTTAAAAAACATCAATTATTTACTAAAACAGACGAATTTGTAATAAAAACCAAATATTTTTTTATGAGTGAAACTTTCATCCAGAAAATATTTCAGTTCATTTTTCAACACCAAAAGATCAATTTTAAACAAAAAGTAAATTTTCTACGAAAAAGTTAAGTTTTCAAGAAAATATTATAATGGCTTAATGTCTAACAAAACAGTTGTATTTTTATCAAAAAAAGAGTTAATTTATGTTAAAGCAGGTAAACTTTAAAATACAACCGGCTCAGAACTTAGGTACATCGCACCCTACACCACAGAAAATCCCAGTGGGCACAAAATTTGTCAACGTCTTTGCGACATCTTTACGACATCCTTACGTCATCTTTACGACATCCTATGCCCATGTTGTTTCGGTGTATTTGCGATGTCTTAAAGACATCGTCAGATCATACGACTTATTTACGATATCATAAAGATACCTTAACAACATGGACATAGGATGTCGTAAAGTTGTCGTAAAGATGTCGTAACGATGTCCTAAAGACTTCGCCAAATTTGCTGCCCACTGAGATATTACTATCAGACATAGAGATAACTAAGAAATTTCAGTTTTGCAGTCTAGCATTAACACTACTATATGTAATTTTTTTATGGGTACATCGTACCCTGAAATAAATATTTAATTCACACTTTTTTTTCTACAAGTGAATAACCTCTCACCTTTTTACATTCTCATTCCTGAGAATGTAATGTAATCGTCCAAATTTTCAATCTCTGGTTTTAGCGCATCTTTAAGTTTCGGCACTCACAGAATCCAAAAACCATAAAATTCCATTCGTGTCTGTCTGTCTGTATGTCTGTATGTCTGCATGTATGGTTAACTTAATGTTGTAGCCACGCTAACTTTTGAACGATTTGTGCAATCGAGTCCGCATTTGATACACTTCTAAAGGTCCACAAAATAAAGGCTAAGTTCGTTAATCAGATATTTCGAACCGAAATAAAAAAATTGAGAGCATTTTCAAAATTTTGAAATTTTGTTGTTGTTGAAATTTTATAAATTGTTTTCAAAGTTTCTTATAGACGGGTAAAAGAGTTGCAAATTATCTAATTAACATTTTTTATTTTGATGCAAATTAGAAAAGTTATATACTTTTAAAAATTTGAATATTTTCAAAAAATACAAAAACTTACTTTTTTTATAGATGCAAAAATTGCATTCAAAATTTTCGCTAGATATCAAATATATTTCAAAACTATTTTTCCTGAATTTTTCGATTAACTCAAAATTTAAAAAAAAATAGCATTTTCAAAATTAGAATTTTTTTTTAACTTATACAAATTTTCGTCAAAGTTTCTCATAGATGGATCAAAAACTTACGAATTATCCAACTGAATTGTTTAATTTTCATGAAAATTAAAAAAGTTATATACTTTTCGAAAATTTGCAAATTTAAAAAAAAATAGAAAAACGATTTTTTCATAAATTCAAAAATTTTATTCAAAATTTTCAGTAGATACCAAATACATTTTAAAATATTCTAGCCGAATTTTTCGATTAGCACACGAATTAAAAAATTAGAGCTTTTTCAACATTTTAGACAATTTTTTTTCAAGTTTCAGAAAATATTGTCAATGTCTCCGATACTTGACAAAAAAACTTGCAAATTATCCAAATAACATTTTTAATTTGGATGAAAATTAAAAACATTAGTGTAATGTAATCGTCCAAATTTTCGACCTCTGATTTTTTACGGGTCTTTATGTTGCGGCGCGCACAGAATCCGAAAATCATCAAATTTTGTCGGTGTCTGTCTGTACGTCTGTCTGTATGTCTGTATTTATGGTTACCTGAATGTTGTAGCCACGCTAACTTTTGAAGAATTTGTCCAATCTAGTCCGCATTTGATACACTTTTGAAGGTCCCCAAAATAAAGACTAAGTTCGTAAATCAGATATTTTGAACCGAAATTAAAAAATTCAGTGCATTTTCAAAATTTTGAAATTTTTGTTGTTGAAATTTTATAAATTTTTGTCAAAGTTTCTTATAGATGGGTAAAAGACTTACAAATTATCCTAATAAAATTTTTAATTTTGATCAAAATTAGAAAAGTTATATACTATTCAAAAATTTGAAAATCTTCAAAAAATATAAAAGATTATTTTTTTCATAGAACCAAAAATTTTCACTAGATACCAAATAAATTTTAAAACTATTTTAGCCGAATTTTTCGATAAGCCCACATTTTTAAAAGTTAGAGCCTGTATAATCAAGCAGTAGAGCGCGAAGCGCGATTGTGGCAATGAGAATGTAATCGTCAAGGCCGTAGGTGCTTTGAGAACCTTCTTTAATGTCAAATTTCAAAAAAAAAAGGTTCAGCTTTAAAACCACAACAGGGTCCTATTAGGATCAGGAAAAATAAAATGTGAATATTATTTTGCAATATCTAAATGAGCAGTGCCAAACCAAGGTACACACAAAAAGAAATTGTAATAGGAATTTGATATAATAATTTTTAACATACAATTTAGAAAATTTCACATTGTGGTCTGTGCATAAATGTGGAGGGTAATGCAAAGACCGAACACGGAGCGCGAGGTAACTACATTATCGAGCGCGGAGCGCGAGATAAATATATTATCGAGCGCGAAGCGCGAGATGAACAGTCGCGGGCCCAAGGCGCGCTCAAACTAGCGAGCGAAGCGAGCCGCGCGCACAGCGCGCTATGTGAATGTGCGCGCGTAGCTGGCAGAATTTTTGTTATAAATTTTTGGCCAACAACTTATAATTCATTTTAGTAATACGTGCATCACCAAAAAATTTCTCTGCAGTTTTGGTCGCGACAAGCGTAATTTAAGGTACTGCCGCCCAGGTACTTGAGATTATCGGCAATATTTAGTGGGATCCTTCGTTCGGAATAATAATCAGAGCTACGCTCGCGACGCGATTTGACCGTGAGTATTAGCGCAATCCATTAGATTTGTGAGGTGGTGTATGTGTGGGTGGCTAAAGGCGCCAGAAGCGGGTTTGAGGACTTCGGCATAGAAGGGCAGATTTGTATGCTGCGGCACGTATTTGCAATTCACCCTTTCCCCTTAAAACCACGTTTTACTGCTCCAGAAGCCCTGCACGTTTTAACATCGCGTGTGGCTATTGTTTGTTGTGAACGCACCCTGACGCTGGAAGTGGGAGCGAACCCATTCAACCTTTTTTTACACCTTTTTCCCATTTAGTTGTCTGCGATACTTCTCGTCCAATGGGTAATTATTCTGTAAATCAACCACGCGCAGAACCGTGTGTAGTTTTTTGTCTGTTAGGGCAAAGTATTTTTAATACAAGTATAAAATTATGAATACTTTACTATTTTTTATTTTTAGTAATCAATCTCTCCCTAATTTGTACCTTTTCAGGATTTTCTATAATGTGATCGGCGAAAAACCAAGGATTTTAGTTTATATTTTAATTTTAATTTTTCACACGTTTCTACTCAAGTGGAAATAGAGTAAAGTGATCAGACAAGTAGTAGAGCTGTTCCGTTATGGGATCACTTGCCGACCGAGCAAGGTTCTGTTCCGTACTAAGTTACCTTCCGTCAAAAAAGGCCTTACGCCGGCACAGCTAAACTACTCTGACTAGTGTGGCTATTTTTTATTTTTAAATCCTAAATTCTTCCTTATGTCTCACGGCCCACATGCATTAAAAGAAAATTAAGCCAAAACCCAATTTTTCGAACTCAAAATTTATTTGATTAAAAACTCCTTTCTCAATCCTTAACCTTTCGATACAATGCGTACCTTTTTCAAAAGGTTTTAACCTAAATAATTATATTTTTACAATTGGTGATATTAAGGAGATCAACCAAGATAAATAATTACGTAACTTAATATAAATTAACCTAAGTTATCTTAGTTTGAATTTATGAAAAACATAAAATTAATGTCGTAGAGTAAAAACAAAATAAAAAACCATATCATTAGAAATTTTCCATTCAAATTTTTTTTCGTAAGTCAAATTTTAAAAATAATAAAAATAGTTATAATAAAATCTTAAAAAATAAATGATGCTTTTATCATTTAAAAACTAGATTTTGAAGAAATTAAAAAGGAAACTTTATGGTAGGTTAAGAAGGACGAACAAAAATTGCAGCTGGAAATTGACAGTTTAGAAATCCTGCATCGTTCGTAACGCCTCTTGCGGAAAAGCGTTAAAATACATATTTTTCAAATGGTATAATTTCTAAATAAAAGCGTTCCAATTTGAAAATTTTTTATTAAATTTGGAAAATTAGACATTTTTATTCGAACATATTGGAAATTGTATCATTTATAATTTAAAGCTTATAAAAT
Source organism: Belonocnema kinseyi (assembly GCF_010883055.1). Lineage (NCBI taxonomy): Eukaryota > Metazoa > Arthropoda > Insecta > Hymenoptera > Cynipidae > Belonocnema > Belonocnema kinseyi. The sequence goes on along the minus strand of NC_046664.1, from coordinate 83,424,838 downwards.
GAAACAATTTTATTTTAAATATAAGAATCGCGAATTTCAATGATTTAAGATTATAAGAAAATTTTGAAAATAGACAAGTTCAAAACGTCAAAAAATAAATATTGTCTAAATACAATTTTCAAAATTCGATCATTTGGAACTCAAAGGAATTAAAACTGTATTATTTGTAATTATATGTAATCCAAATTGAAAAATTTCAGATCAAAATTTTTTTAAATAGACAACTTTATTAGAAAATAGTTGAAATTGTATCATTTCTGATTCAAAACGTTTCAAATTGATTAATATTATTTTGGATTAAGGAATCTCGAATCTGAATAAATTAAATTTGAAATTTCGAAAATAGGACAAGTTAAAAACTTTAAAAATGAACTATTTTCAGATTATAATTTTGAATCTATTTTAGGAAATTTCATATTTTTCAATAAAAATGTAAATTTTCTTTTAAAAATTCAACTCTTTTTTTTAAATTTTGTCTTTTGATTAAAAACTCCATCTGCTTTAGCAGAAATTACATTCATCTTGTACAAAATGCAACTGTTTGGTTAAAAATTTAACAACTTCTTTAAAAAGTCTGGTTTGAGTTTCACTCATAAAAAAAAATGTGTTGTTTTTTAGGAAAATGCTGGTTTTTGAATATTAATAATTTAAAATAAAAAATGAGTCAAGGAAAAATCAAAGAATTTTGAAAATGTTTTTTATGTTTTCGATGTTTTAAAATAATTACTTAATTCAATCTTTAAAGTTATATGTCAATATGCTTTTAGCTTTTATGGAATGATTTTTAAAGATTATTAATATTTAAAAATTTCAGCAAAATATAGGGTAAAAATTATTTTGATCTTTTAAAGCAAATTATTTTTTATTGCATTTTATATAAGAAACTGATGCAATATAATTTACATTCGATGAAGTAACATAAATTTATTATTTTCATTAAGGTTATTTATTTGAATATTGGCTATTATTTTTATATTAAGAATTTAATTTTTGTGTTTAAAATATTTTTATTACAATAGTTTCGTCTGTATTTAATTTTACAAAATTATATGAAACTATATACATTTTAATGTAAATAATTACTCAATTATTTTTATGTTCTGAACTCATTAATTGATTATACAGCGATTCTGCTAAAAATTGATATTTTCTGGAATTATTCAACAGCTTATAATTAATTAAATTTTAACAAGGACAAGCTCAAATTAAAAATATATATAAAGTGAGAATTCTTTGAATGCTTTGATTTTGACCACAATATAAAATTACATAAAGATCTAATTTAAGACGTTTTTTTTCAATTTTGGTAATATCTAATTAGATTCATGATAAAAAAACAGAGAAGGCATGAAAGTATGAAATTTAATAATTGTAGAGCTCTTTTTTCAATATCTTGTTAAACCAAATCTGACAACACTGGGGATAAAGGTGAGCCCATAGCCCAGTGGGCACAAAATTTGGCGACGTCTTTATGACATCGTTAGACATCTTTACGACAACTTTACGACATCCTATGTCCATGTCGTTAAGATGTCTTTACGACATCGTAAAAAGGTCTATGATCTGACGATGTCTTTACGATATCGCAAAGACACCAAAACGACATGGACATAGGATGCCGTAAAGTAGTCGTAAAGATGTCGTAACAATGTCGTAAAGACGTCGCCAAATTTTGTGCCCACTGGGAGGGCAACCCAAAATTCTTTTATAAAATTGATTGTAAAAGCAGAAAAAAGTACAATTAAAATCGTTCTCGTAGCTATTAGAAATTCATTTGTTGTTATTTTGGTTAAATTATGATTTAAATTAAGTTTTTCTTCAATGAAATCTAAAGCAGGATCTAGCTAAAAATTTATCATCATTATTATTGCGATTTGAGGCTATTTGAATTACAGTTTTTTGAACATTAAATTCTAAATCTTCTTTTTTAATGTTTTTAATAGAATTTTCAATATTTGAAACCAAACCATTGATAGGCATTTTATTAAAATTAAAAGACACTCCAAATTTGTTACCTAAAACTAAAACTTCTGCGACATCATTAGGAATTTCAACCGTTGATAAATTCCTCAAACATCTGTTCAATCTAAAATTAGTAACCTCTATTTAAATCTAAAGACTTGCTTTTTAATCAATGAAACTTTTTATACTCAATTGTAATTTAATTTATGTGGATCGCAAGACATAAGGAAGAATCTATTATTCAAAATTCATCAATATCGTCGGTCGAAGAAATGAGCGATTTGGTTTTAAATCATCATGCATTACAAGTGGCTATTGATTGTTACCGAGATGGAGGTCACTTACCGACGGAAGGTAACTTAGCATGGAACATAACCTTGCTCTGTCGCTAACTGGGTCCAAGTGTAATAGAAATAAAATTAAAATTAAAACTTTTTTTCTTCTTAAGGCTATGTGACGAGTGGGTTACGTGACCAACTTCCTACCTGATCAAGACTATTTTTATTTCCTAACTTATTTTTATGCGAAGCGCCAAATCGAGTTGCAAATTTGGGATAATAAATAAGAAGCACTAAAAAAGGTGTGTCTGGTCCTTAATTTTAATAATTATGAACAAAGCAAAAAAAAATTATTTACAAATAAAACTTTTTTCCTAATTGGAAAAAATTAGGGATCTGACCTACCTTTATTAGTGCTTCTTATTTATTATCCCAAATGTTTTACTCGATGTGGCGCTTCGTGTAAAAATAATTTGTAAAATAAAAAAAGTGTCGGCAAGGTAGGAAACTGGGCTGCACGCAGTTGATTTATCAAATAATTATTCATTGAACGAAAATTATCGCCGACAACTAAATGGAGAAAAGTTGAATTTGTTTCGCTCCCACTTCCCCCTTCATGGTGTGTTCACAACAAACAATAGCCACAACAGCCGTAGTAGTACAGCTATGCCGCTGTGTGAGCCACTTACCGGCAGAAGGTAACTTATCATGGGACGGAACCTTGCTCAGTCGGTAAGTAACTCCATAGCGGTACAGCTCTACCACTTGCCTCATCACTGAAGTCTTTTTCTACTTAAGTAGAAATGTCTGAAAAGTGAAAATTGAAATCCTAATGTCTTACATAGGATGCATTACAGATCTCGTAAAATTTCCCCTCTCTCAGTCCTTCGCCGCAGTTGGGAGTTTGATATCCACTTAAATATTAAAGTCTCTTTGTCGACGCCTCGATAACTCACTTACATGGTGCAAATAGCTTCATCGCATAACTCTTGTTCGTCTTTGATACCTCTTCGCTCTCTCTTCCGGGAGGAAACACAAATAACAGAGCGTTTAAGCTTGAAAGTTGCGCTTTTAACTCGCGCAGAAACTCTTGTGTGCATTTAGAAAAAAAAGTTATTGAACCGAAAAAACTATTTTATTGGACACACATGGAAATGTTGTTAAATAAAACTGATTGATTGAATAAAATATTTAAGTGACTAAGCCAATTTTTTTTTTTTTTTTTTTTGAATCAACCAAATACTCTGTCTACCAAGAGATACGGTTAAAACAAACCAAAAATTTATTTGGGTCAATCAATTTTTGTTTCACAAAATAACCATATTCAATGTTTAGATTTTAGAATAAAGAACAATTTTTTAAATTTAATCAAATTGTTTTCTGAGTGTGCCGAAAATAATCAAGATATAAGATATAAGAAAATAATCCAAAACGTTAGGCGTATTTGAATTTCGACGTCTATTTAAAAATAATCCGATGTAATCCGAGTAATCCAGTGTAAAGGGGAGTAACTTGAGTAATCTTAGTATTCGAGAGTAATCTACTTGTAATTCAGAGTATAATACCTTATAACATCTTATAATATATAATTATATATTATAATCCTGAGTAATCCACTTGTAATATAAAAATTTGAAGTAATTTAGGTAATCCTAGAAATTGACTTGTAATCCAGAGTATTCCAGGTACTTAACTGTAATTTACATTTGTAATCAAAATATTTTTTAACTGTTTTTCCTCTGAATAAATTTTCTTTATTGCAAATAAGCTCTTTCATTTAGGGTCTATTTTCTCGAAAGTTCACTTTTTTTGGTGGAAACTTAATCTTCTTCGTTAAAAATTACTCTTTTTGCTTCACTTTTCTATTATTTAGTGAAAAATGTATCAACTTTGCAGAAAATTTAACAGTTTGGTCAAAAATTAATGTTTTGGGTTGAAAAACCAATTATTTTAGTTGAAAATTCGTTTTAATAGTAAAATTTTTCTCAATATTCTTGCTGGAAATTTCATATTTTTGTTAAAATTGAAGTATTTTGGGAAAAAATTTAAGTAATTTGCTTAAAATTTGTTTATTTTTTGGTTTTAAATTAAACTTAAAAGTTATTTAAATATTCCATCAATGACTGTAAACTGATCTGAACTATTTCATTGAAAATTCATGTGCTTTGTCAAAAGTTCCACTTTATTGGTTATAAATAAATACTTTACTTCAAAATTTATCTTCTTAATTGAAAATTAAACTATTCTGTTGAAAAAGTGAACTATTTTGTTTAAAATTCTTTTATTTTCCGTTTTTAAATTAATTCTCCAAAGTTATTTACGTGTTCCATTAATGAACATTAATGTACCTTTTTGAGTTGAATCTTAAACTATTTGCCTGAAAATTAATTATTTTTTTCATTAAAGATTCGTGATATTAGTTTAAAAATGGTTTGTTTAAAAATTTAATTTTTTTTTTAAATTGACGTGGTTGAAAACTGAATTATTTGATTGAAAATTCATGTGTTTTGTTAAAAATTCCCTTTTTATTGTTAAAAATGAATATTTTGCTTGAAAATGTATCTTCTTGGTTGAGAATTAAACTATTTTTGTGAAAAAAAGGAAACCTTTTTGTTAAAAATCAGTTTTTTTCGGCATTCTATTTTTTATCTAAAAATTTAACCATTCCATTTTTTATGAAACATCGATTCTTTTTCATTGAAAATTGATCTTTCGTATCTGTTATAGAAAATTCATCTATCTATTTTTCTATTTTTTCTGACACATTTTTTCAGTGGAAAATAAGAATTTTCTTTTTGGTTTAAAATTTATATTCTTGATGTAAAATTTACCTATTGTTGTGAAAAATTAAACTGTTTTGTTAAAAATTACTTTTTTATTGACATTTCATTTTTTAACTAAAAATGTAAAGATTCCATTTTTTGTAAAAAAATTGTCCTTTATCGTTGCAAACTCATCTTTTGAATCTGTTACTGAGAATTCATCTCATTTGGCTTAAAATTCAATAGCTTCGTTAAAAGTAAAACTTCTTTGTTCAAAATTCATTTTATTGGGTAAAAATTGAATTTATTTTTGTGGAAAAAATCGCTGTTTTCTGATTTGAGGTTATTGTTTAACTGAAAAAACGACTATTCCAGTTAAGCATTGTTAATTTTTTATTTGTGAAAATTCATTTGTTTGATTGAAAATTCTACTATTCTGTTGAAAGTTTTTTTCTAATACATTTTTTCAGTGGAAAATAACTATTTTCTTTTTGGTTGAAAATTCATCTTTTTAGTTGGAAATTTAACTATTTGGCTCAAAACGTATTAAAATACATTCTTGAGTGTCAAAATTAAAAAATGTTAATAGTTAATTTATTTTGTTCAAAATTAAACCTGAGAAAAAAAACAATTTTGTCTTGAAAATTACAGTTTTTTATCTGATTCATATATTCCAATTTTCTTTTTGGATTCTGCTTAGTTTTACCGTTCTTTTTCGAAATCTTTCGGAAAATTCACAAAAAAAGTACAATATTACTAAACTGGATTTTTTCGAAAAATTCAGTCCACTCTCAATGCCGATTTTTAAAAGATTTTTAAGTTAACAAGAAAAAATAGAAAAAAATATAAGTTTCGAATTTTTATGAAAAAAAATTTTGTGAAAAAAGTGGGAGAATCCAACAGAAAACCACTAGGAAAATTGGAATATCGGAGTTAGATAAAAACATAAATTTTGTAAAAAAAAAATTAAATAAAAATGTGAGAATATGCAATTTTAGTAATTGCAATTTAATAATCGCTGCGGGATTATATTGGCCCTCAGAAATAAAGTTTGTAGAAATCGCCGATGAAAATTATTGGCTTCAAGGTCAGTTAAATTCGAACGAATTAAGTTGTTTCATAAAACTGAATTGATTTCAATTCACTCGACCCTAAATCCAACAACTTACATCAACAATTTCTACCTTACCAACGATTCGGTACTCATTTTATTTTTTTAAATTTATTTTTATTTTTAATGATTCGTTTATTGTAATTTGATAATAATAAAATAAACGAAAGAAAGAAAAAAAGAAGGAAGGGAATGTGGTTAGTTGCCTTATCATTTTTGTTTCCTCCTTTTTTTGTCCGGAATTTTTTTATTGTTTTTATTTTTTCAGATTTCAATGGGAGCATTTTTCGTTTGTTTGTTGTGGACCTAATTTAGTGGTTGGATTGTTTTTTTCAGGAGCTTGCATCAATTTTATTATTGGACGTTAAATAGGATTTTTAATTTGAACGTTAATCTAATTCAAATTTGTTAAATTTCAACAATCTCTACAAAGTTGCAATTTAATATCAAAAAACTTACTCTAAATAAATGTAAAACTCACTAATCGCATGAAACTTTGTGCTACAATCGTAAGTGCAAATTTGGATAGTTTGATTTGGTGTCCTGCCCAGCAGTGCATGATGAATTTGTGTCAGGTATGATTATACGAGGAACCACTCGGCCCATGTAAGTGAGGATTAGTTAGTACAAATCCGACAATGGAGTGTCGTGTTTGGTGATTAGCTCCCGATTAGAACTCTGCTTTCAAATACACACACATATAAATAATTATTATATGTATGTTATGTATGTATGTATATAACCATATGCATACCTTGCAGATTTCGGAATCTTTGACTGTCACCTAATAAATTCCCTGTCTTGTTTGCCTTTATTAATCGCTTGGATAAATCGGCTTTGTCCGGAACCGTAATCAAATACAATTCTCCTACAATGGATTCAGGTAAATCCACTAGCCTCTGCCAACTGGAGCAATAATTGCCGATGCGGTCGGAAGAGAAATACTCTGGTCATTTAGCTACAGGAAATTGCTTTCCCAACTTAATTTCCAGAATTAATAACGTACATGTCATTTTTTTACAAATCTTTTCTTTTGCTTATTTTGTTTTTAAATGTATATAAAATAATATAAGGTATTAATCAATAACGTGAGATTACTTTAATCTTTGAGGAGGCATAACTAAAATGAATATTTGTTTTTTATTCGAGTCAGCTTTACTGTTTATGATGTGGAAATTCTCTTTTGTTGAATATATAAACATTTTGTTTATATAAACTGAGAAATTATTGGTGTCAAACTTTAAACAATCACGATCAAACATTTTTTAAACCTGTCCTAAAAGTTCAGCAATTTTGATTCAGATCATGTTTGTTTGAAGCCATATGTTTGTTTGAAGAAGTAGGAAGCATCATATTTGCATAAAGCAAGATTCTTTAATGAAAAATTATGTTTGCATAGTTAATGTGTGTCAAATTTTTGTCAAATTTTTATCAAATGTTTGTCAAATGTTTGTGAAACCCCAGACATTCACGCTCATCAAATTTTTCAAACTGCCATAATAGTGCAGCAGTAATTCAAATTCAGATGATGTTTGTATGGAGCCTTATATTTCTATGAAGTATCATGTTTGCATAACTCATGACTCTTCCATTTAGAAAAATTTTTGTATAAAGCATCATGTTTGCATGAAGAATAATGCAAGCATGAAGCAGTATGTTTTAATGAAGCATCATCAAGTTTGCATGAAGCATTATCATGTTTGTATAAAGCATCATGAAAGCTCGAAGCTGTATTTTTAATAAAGCATCATTATGTGTGTCTAAGCGTCATGCAAGCATTAAGCAGTATTTTTTTCAATAAGCATTATTATGTTTGTATAAAGCACCATGTTCGCATAAAGTAAAATACTTTCATGAAGCATCATGTTTTTATGAGACATAATGTTTGCATGAACCATCATGCAAGCATAAAAAGCAGCATTTTTTGAAGAAGCATCATAACGTTTATATAAATCATGTTTTTATAAAGGATCTTGTTTGTATAAAGCATAATGCAAGTCCAAAGCAGTATGTTTCAATTAATCATCATCATGTTTACATGAAACCTTATTATGTTTGTATAAATCATCATACAAGCACAAAGTAGTTTTTTCTTTTTAATGAAGCATCATTACGTTTGTATGAAGCACAATATTTGCATAAAACATCATGCTTTCCTATAGAATTATTCTTCATGAAGTATCATGTTTGCATGATGCGTCGTGCAAGCATAAGGCAGTATGTTTTTAAATTTTATTTCTATAAATTGAGAAATCATTGGTGTCAAACTTTAAACAATCACAATCAACAAATTTTGCAAAACTATCATCATGTTTGAATGAAGCATCCTGCAAGCATGAAAAAGTGTGTTTACAATTTTTTTAATAAACTAAGAAATCGTTTGTGTCGAACTTCAAACAGTCACCATCAACCAATTTTTTAAACTATCCTAATACTGCAGCAATAATTTAGTTTCATATTATGTTTCTATAGTGCATTATGTTTGCATGAAGCATCATGCAAGCATTAGGCTGAATATTTTCATGAAGCATTATAATATTGGTATGAAGCATTATGAAAGCATGAAGCAGTATGTTTTAATGAAGCATCATTATGATTTTATAAAGCATCATGCTTGCATAACACATCATGCTTGTATGAACAATCATGTTTGTGTGAAACATTATAGTTTCATAAAGCATCAGGCTTGCACAGAACAAGCACCGATTTTCATTATTTAAACAATTATTACATCCAGTCAACCTCTTTCTGTCCATCAACAAATTTTTCATTTTTGTTCTTCAGGAAAGCTTGGAAATTCGAGTCCGAGAATTGGAACAAGCGTTACAAGCAGAAAGATCAGCAGGCCAAAGAGATCGTGCTACCATCACAAAACTTCAGAGACAACTAAATAAGGTAACTTAAAATTTTATTTTCTTAAATTTTTTTTAAATTTCTAAAACAAAACTCTTTTTATTTGTACCCATGCTCAGACAAATTTTTTGTATCAAAAAAATTTTGCCTTTGATGATGGGTCAAACAAATGTTTGTTTAATTCAAGAAAATCTTTCTCTGAGGAAGAAAACCAATGTAACCTTAAATAAATTATAAATAAATAAACATCATTTTACAAGAAGTGCTCAGATATTTGTTATTTGTGCGCCACACTGAATTGGACTTGAAATTACTGAGATAAAGAATCTTGCACGTGACAACTCAGGAATAAAGTAAAAAAATACGAGAAAAACTGGAACGTGGAGATAAACTAGACAAATAAAATTAGAATTTTTATCTTGAGACAGAAGGTATTGTGTAAATTTATAACTGGACTACGAAATCAGATATACGATAGCCACATTTAAATAACACGTAAGTGAGTCTGATTAAACGAAAGATACAGGATGAATTTTAAAGTAAATTTAGAGACGACGTCGGTTTCCCATGGTCGCAAAGCCTTTTTATCTGTGAGCTTTTTTAAAATCTTCATTATCCAACATATTCTTATGTTATATAAAACTAGAAGATAAAAAAAACATTAACAAGAAATTTGTAGTTCAGTTTATTTTTTGAAACCATTCTAATTATTCCTATAATTGAAATATGATAAGAAGTGTTTTGGAAAAGAGTCTCTCAAACCACATAGAAATGATTCGAGATCGCGATTTGAACTGAAATCGTGAAATTGAGCTAGAATTTTAAAAATTAATTATAAGAAATTTTGAATATTTATTAAATAGGGCATGATGACATTTCGTAATAATAAATTTTAAAGCAGTTTGCAAATTTTGCGAAATATGTCCTTACACTTATTTCCCCATTCCCCTGTTTTCCTATTTTTTAAGGAATTCTTATATTTTCCTCTGTTTTCAAGAAATATCTTTTTTATAATGATATTGTAGCAAGAATTATACCTTCAGATTTCATGTGGCTCAAGGAAATAAAATCAAACTATTTTTTAGTTAGAAATTTTTTTTTTTCTTGTTACAAAGTCCACTATTCTATTTTTTGTTCAGAATTTATCACTCGTGTTTAAATTTTGTTGTTGATAAAAATTTAGCTACACAGATTTTGGTTAGAACTTGATCTTCCTTATTTGAAAATATTTCAACTATTTTTAACTAATCAATTTTTTTAATGTAAGGTTCATGATGCTGAAAAAATCAATAAGTTTGTTGAAAATGTAAGTTATCGGCCTATTTTTGTGAAAAAGCCATCCTATTTCCCCTTTTTTGAGTGCTACGAGTTTAAACTTTGAAGTTGATATTTTAATATTTTAAACCTTTCCGGCATACATTTTTCAGGGAAATGAGTTTTCATGAAAATTGGTACATAGGGGTTTTTAAGGTCGCTGATTACGAATGTGAACTCAGATTTAGAAAATTGAAAATGGTGGATCCAATATGGCGACTTCAATTTGGAATATTTTTGGATTTCTTTTTAGAATTAGGTATACAAGGGGTTTTTTGGAGTCGCTCATCACGAATCCGAACTCAGATTTTTAAAATTCAAAATGGCGGATCCAATATGGCGGCCAAAATTTGGATTTTTTTAAATTGGTGTACAGGGGGTTTGGCATCTCTGATCATGAATCTAAACTTAGATTTTGAACATTCAGAATGGCGGGCCAAAATTCAAAATATTTCTAAATTGTTTTTTAAAATTTGGCATAGGCAGGGGGTCGATGATCTTGAATCTGTATTAAAAGTGACAAATATTTAGAATATTGAGGTTTGAAAAAATATATACCTACTCACCTAGAAGATGGATTAATACCAATTTTCTGAATTTTCAAAACCTAAATTCAGAATCGTGATCAGTAATTCAAAAAATCCTTATACACTAATTTTTAAAAAAATCCAGAAAACTTTATTATTTTGACCACCATATTGGATTCGTTATTTTGGATTTCAAAATCTGATTTCAGATTCGTGATCAGCGACCCCAAAAACCTCTGTATACCAATTTTCACCAAAAAATCTAAAAATATTCCAAGCTTCGGGCGCCATCTTGGATCCATCATTTTAAATTTCCCAAATCTGAGTTAATATTCGTGATCACTGACCCCAAAAACCCCTGTATACCAATTTTCAGATAAAATCCAAAAATATTCCCAAATTCGGCAGCCATATTAGATCCGCCATTTTGAATTTTCAAAATCTGAGTCCAGATTCGTATTCAGCGACCCCAAAAACCATTAAGTACCCATTTTCATAAGGATATAATGACAAGTTTTTTCAATAATGATATTTGTCAACAAAAAAGGTTTTTTTTCATCTTTTTTTATAAGTAATAACAAATTATTTTAAAAATTTAGACACTTCGCACAAAAATTTCAATTTTCTATCATCCTGCGAGCATGAAATTAAAAAAAACCTGTGTAAAATCCAATAAAAACTACTCTGAAATCGCAAAAAATGATATGAAAAAAGGTGGGAATACTGTATTCCCACCATACCGCAAAGGGTTAAATTATCCTTGATTTATTACCAAAGCCCAAAATTGATAAGGTATTTTTCTAAAAGCCCTTATAAATCGCCGAAAAAAATCGCCAAAAATTATAAATGAACAGTATTGTTAAAAGTTGGTTTAATTACACGTTCATTTATAATTTTATAATTAAAATAAATACATAATTATTTTACGATGCAATAATATGAAATTGTTTTGGCTATGCTAAAGAAGCCAGAGCGTAATCACGTCTCTGCCCTTTTGCACAATTTATTCTCCTTTACGTCACTTCGTCCGCGCTACCTTCTAATATCCACTATAATCGTACACTCGTCTGATTTATTCGCCTGGGCGGAATCCGCGAGATTATCTTGACCGACCCGCTCGTCATGTTATTTGCTGTGGAACGAAGCGGAGGTATGTACCCAACCACGACAGGATCCATGTTTACTTTGCCCTGCCCATGCTGCCTTCCTGGTCAGTCATGCCAGACATGCCTGCCTGCTAAATTAATCCTGCTTTATCCTCCCAGGATTGATTTGTCGAATTAAACTTGAATTATTTCGACCCGAGGCTGAACGGTCTAATATCACGTGAAACATCATTTCGCTGCTCGACTTCTCTATAAATAGTTTACACACTTGTCCAAAATTATTACGTTATGAAGTCTCAGTTGAGAGAGGGACACCAGAAGGGAGATCCCTTATATGCTAATGGACCCACATCGAGGACTTTACATGACGACTTTTTGAAGCTCTTCACCTGGGCTGATTGCTAGAGACACGGTAATTCTGAGTTAATTTGGAAATCTATACCCCCCTCCTCGTTTAGCCGCCTCGTACACTTACCCCTCACTTTCAATTGTTCTCTTCCTCTTTCCTACTCTTGCTTATTTTCGCGTATTTCCCATATTTCCTATTCCTGTAAACTGCCCTGCTTACCCTCCGCTTACTTTATTCCGCTCTACGTCTTCGCAACTTCTACTTCCTCTACTTTCACCTGTCCTCGGCATCCGAGTCAATACTCACCTTCCCCTACTTCTCTTTCCTGACCCTTCTTTAGTTATCCCTACTCACTACTTTTCCTCCCATTTTTCAATCCCTTTTGTTCCTCTCCCCCACCCATACTCGTCCTCATTTCATTTAGAATCATTTCCACTACTTTCTTTCCGCTTATTACCCCTCACTCTCTTTTTATCACTCTGCCTCCCACACTCTTCCTTATTTTCCCTAATTGCTGTCCTCGAATTGCCCTTCATTTTCTCCTACTTCACCTTAAATCATTTTCTCCTTATTACCCATACTTTCTATCCCTGTAAACACCCCTGCTTATCCTCCCCTTACTTTATTCCTCTTTAAGTCTTTCGCAACTTCTACTTCTCGCACTTTCACCTGTCCTCGGTATCCAAGTTAATACTCCCCTTCCCCTACTTCTCTTTCCTAACCCTTCTTTTCCTATCACTACTCACCCTCATTTATGATCACTTCCGCTACTTTCCCTCCCATTATTACCATCACTCGATTTTTCTCGTCTCCCCCTTCCATACTCCTCAGTTAATTTATAATCATTTCCTCTACTTTCTTTCCCCTTATTACCCCTCTCTACATTTTTCCGCTTTCCCTTCCATAGTTTTACTCATTTCCACTCATTTCTCTCCGCGAATCACCCCTCATTCGCCCCCTACTCCATCCACTTCTTCTTTATTGCATCCTCTTCCTTTTTTCATTTACTTCCCCTCCCCTTTTTCCATCAACCTTCCCTAAAATTACTTTCCCTTATTTTCCCTACTTCCTCCTCATTTTCCCTCATTCCCCCATTTTCCCTCACTTCCCCTACTTTCCCCCCTAATTTCCAATAACTTCCCCTTCTCCATGAATTTCCTCTCATTTCCCCTACTTCCTCTTCTGTCATTTCTCTCACTTCCCCTAATTTTGCGCGCCTGATTTACTGTGATTTCTTCTAACTTATAATTTAATAAACTTATTATAATAATACATTATTTAGCATAGGGTCAAAGGGGATAAGTGTGATAACGACGTTCTAATCCAGAGAAATTCACTTGTAATCCACATCAGTCGGATTACTTTTTAAGTCCAAGTAATCAGCTTGTAATACATTTGTAATGCAGTTCTATTCTAGAGTAATCCGTTTGTAATTCAAATGATTCAAATTCATTTTGTAATCGAAGAAATAAACTGGTCATTCACTTGTATTCCATTTTTAATCTAGAGAAATCCACTTGTGATCCAGATGATTCGGGTTAATTTTTCAATCAAGGTAATATACTTTCAATAAAATTATAATTCAGTTCTAATTTAGAGTAATCCATGTGTAATTGCGATCATTCGTTTTTTTAATCCATATGATGCGTATTAATTTTGTAATTCAAGTAATCGATACAATTGTAATCCAAATAATCGACCTATAATTCAGGGCAATCAATTTGTAATCCAGCTGATTCAAAGTATGTAATTTAGGTAAGTCTATTAATTAACTCGCAATCCAGAGTTATCTAGACAATCCGAAGTAATTTTTATATCTAACCCAAATAGTTTTCAAAATATTTCGTTTAAAAATTTTGAGTGTTTGTTTAATATGGTTTTTTTTAACTTAATGTTATAAACTGAACATTTAACTATTCCATTTCTAATTAAAAATTCACCTTCTTTAGTTGAAAATTCTTTTTTTTTTAGAAGATCAAATTTTCATTTTATAATTATTATAATTTACGTATTTTGTTAAAAATCCTTTTGCTTTAGTAAATTTTTGAATAAAATATTAATTTGTTCATTTTTAATGTGGCTATTCTATCATACATTAAAAACTTATCTATTTGGTTAAATAATCATTTATTTTGTTTAAAAATCGTCATTTTCGGTAGAAAATAACCTTTATGGATACAAATTTATATTTTTAGTTTTAAATTAATTTGTTTCTATAAAATTCAAGTACAATTGGTTAGAAATTAATTTTTTAAATTGAAAATCTAGTAATTTAGTTCAAAAGTATGCTTTTTGGTTTAAAAGTTAACTTTTCAGTTAAAAATTCACCTTTTTGGTTGAGGATATAACTATTTTGGTGAAAATTTGAGTTTTTTTGTTGAAAATGTTACTAATTGGTTTAAAGTTAAAAAGTTTTTTTGAAAATTCATTTTTCTGGGTAAGGATTAGTAATTTTAGTTGGAAATTTCACTTTTTTCCTTAAAATTTAATTCTTTTTCATTAAAAATTATTTTTGTACTAAAAATACAACTATTTCACTTTTTGTGAAAATTTGTCTTTCCCAGTTAAAAATTCATGTATTCTATTAAAGTTTGGTTTTTTTATAGAAAATTAATATTCTTGATTGAAAATTTAGAATTTTTGGTTGAAAACTTAACTACGTTGTTGAAAATTCAACAATTTGTTTAATAATTGACATATTTTGTTAAAATCCCTTCTTTTTTAGTCAATTTTTTAATAAAAAATTATTTTTTTCATTTTAAATGTGGCTATTCTATTGTTCATTAAAAATTTATCTTTTTCAGTTAAAAAATTCATCTATTTGGTTAAATAATCATGTATTTTGTTAAAATTCGTCATTTTCGGTAGAAAATTATCTTTATGGATAAAAATTCATATTTTTAGTTTTAAATTAATTTGTTTCTATAAAATTTAACCACAATTGGTTACAAATTAATGTGCTTGATTGTTTTTTGGTATACTTCAAAATTAAAACTTTACCAAAAAATTGCATTTTCAAGAACTCAGAAAAACTTTTAGACAATGCGTAGGATTTTCAACCTGAAAAGATAAATTTTTAACGAAAAATGTATTAGTGCATATTTCCGCAAAAGAATAAGAATTTTTAACAAAAAATGAAATACTTGATATTTTAAACAAAAAAGGATTTTTATTTAAATCAAAAGCCGTTATATTGAATTAACAAGAATGAATTTTGGGCCCTGGACATGTTCCGGAACAGGATTCTGCATACGAACCTGCATAGGACATCTTTAAAGTTCCTGTGTAGGATTTTGGCAAAAGAACCTATACATGATCCTGCAATGGAACCTACACCAAAAAATTAACCTTTGAGTGATCGAGTATAAGTTCCTGTACAGGTTTCTTCGCAATGTCAATTGGGGCGCGGGTTCCTGTACAGAAACACGTCTGGGGTCCTTCACAAAAGACCGTCGCGAAAACTCACGCGATTTAAAGCTATAAAATTCCTTTCAGTTTATTCCCTTGAAGATTGAACCTGTACAGGTTGATTCAAATGTTAGCCTGCATACAGGTTCCTTGGCAGGATTGTCAACAGGTTCCTTCGTCAAATTGATGTACAGGTTCCTTCGTCAAATTAATGTACAGGTGCCTTCATCAATTTGATGTACAGGTTACTTCTTCAAATTGATGTACAGGATCCTTAGTCAAATTCATTTACAGAAACCGTGAAGATTATATATACGGTTTTTGTGTGCAGAAACATGTCCAGGATCCTCCGAGGTTCCTGTACAGGAATTTTCAGCTGGCGAAGGATTACTTACAACATTTTGTACCCCCAATTTTTTTGTATTGCCTCAACAATTTTTAGAGCATAACTCCGATCTCAAGTCCTCCAGTTACCTGTTTTTAACTTGGAGATATCAACTTTACCACACAGATCCAATTTTAATTTTCATAATTTTGTTTTCTCGACCCAGCTTATATTGAGAAACCTCAGGGTCGATAAAGTTCTCGATTCGTTTTCAAACGAAGCGTGCTTTAAGTTTCAAGCTCAAGGCGTGAGGGTTAATGCCACCCTGGACGTCGTGTCGCGACGCCACGCCGCGCCGAGCTACATAGACGTAACTTCGTCTAAGACGATGTGACTTGCGCTCGAGAGCCGCATTTCGTGTTGCTCGTGTAGAGTGCTTGTTGAGAAAATAGCCTATTATTTGTAATGAATACGAAACGAAACGCCGCGAAATGGAGCGAGGCAGGTCGAAGCCCATGGAAGGTTCGCTTTATTATGATTGCAACCGAATATAAGCCTCCCTTCGCGTCGAACAGATTTCCACACCGAATTGTGCAGACTGCAGACGATTCGCTTCAATTCACCTCTATACTCAAATTATTTTCACAAACATCCCATCTCACGTCTATAGAATCCCGTGATTCGATTTCTCTCCGAAGATTTTCAGATACGATATAAATCCAGTATTTCCTGTACTTTCGACGCTTCTTTTCAACGATCTCTTCAACGTTTTGCATATTTTTATACAAGTGCAAAGCAAACTCTCTTTTCAATCTGAAGACGCTTTTTAAATTCGTGTTGAGTGCTTCTGGTCTAGTTTTTAAGCGGAAAGCTTTCGTAGAGGTTTTTGTTTTTGTGGTAACTTCTCATTTAGCATTTTCTTCTTCTTTTAAAACATTAAGAGACTTTTCAATCCTAAATTCTATCAAAGAAGGAGAAATGGGATGATTTGAAATGATGAAATCATTGCTCCGCTAAAAATTCCAGTACAGGAACCTTCGAGAATCCCGGACATATTCCTGGAGGCGAACCTGCACAAGAACCTGTACATTACAATTTACTTCGCAAAGAACCGGTACAGGTAACCCTATACTCGAGCTTTCTAAAATTTATTTATTGGTGCAGGTTTGCATTTCAGGATTATGTACAGTTTCATTCGCCAAATTCCTGCACAGGAACCCTCAAAATAACCTGTGCATCATCATGCCCAGGATCACGTCCAGGTTCCGCCGAAGTTACTTTACAGAAATTTTCAGCTAGATAAATTCGTTTAAATAAAATGAATGTAGATACCATAGTTTAGGTAAAAACTGACATTTGTGTTTAGACCTAAGGATCAAGAGCTGATCTTATTTCTCGGAATAGTATTTACAATATTATTTAGTTGGTCTTTATTTTAAAAATTTTTTATAGAAATATTACAGTTATGATTTTTCTGAACAAATTTTCTCTTAAACAATTTTAATTTTAATAAAGACAAAAGGAAATGGCTCTCCTTTCATCCTATAAAAGGCTTTTAAAATTCAATTATTGTGCTTGTTTTTTAGATTTGAAGCAGAAAGCTTTCATAGATGCTTTTATTTTCTATGGGTTTACATTGATAATTTTTTACTTCTTTTAAAACATTCACAGAGCTCGCAGTCCAAAATGTAATATAAAAGGTTTTTAAACTTTAAAAAAGTTCTTTTTAATAAAATATTTCTATTTAAAACGAAATAGTTGAACTTTTACCAAAAGGAACCTTGGAGGATTCTGGACATCTTTTCACGACAGTTAAATTTTTAATCGAGAAGATTACATTTTTAACAAAAACAGCGAAATTAACAAACAAAAAATACAAGATTTTTTAACCCATCGTTTGCATTTTTTTACTAAAACAGATTAAATTCGTACACAAATAGATACATTTTCGAACCAGGAAGCCTAATTCTCTACACAAGAATTTAGTTTGAACACAAAATAACTTTTTTCTATAAAAATTTTATTTTCTTAAGTAGTTTAATTTTCTACCAAATTATTTAATTTTTAATCCAAAAATACGAAATATTTTGAATTTTAAAAAATTACGTCAGCTCTCAACATACTTCAACCAAAAAAGTTGAAATTTCCACAAAAAAGAAGGCATTGACAAAAAATTTGAATTTTCTACTAATTATTGAATTTGCAACAAAATCTTTACATTTTTTACCAAACAGCTGAATTTTCAACCTCCAAAGATGAATCTTTACTAAAAATATCAATTTTCTAGAAAAAGAACGAATCTTCAACTAAATACTTAAATTCTTTACAAAAAAGATAGGGTTTCTACTAAAAATGGAACATGTCAATTTTCAGTTGAAGAACTTAATATTTAACAACAACAACCACAACAAAATTTTCAAGCAGCTGATTTCCATAAAAAAGACAAATTATGAACCAGGCTTGAATCCTCAAATAAATCAAAATAATTTTTAATCAAAGAATTGAATTTTCAATCAATAAAAATTTTTCAGTCACAAAGAAAAATCAATTATAAAAAAAGTATAAAGTTTTTAACAAAACAGACGACTCCTCAACCAAACAATTGAATTTTTAACCAAGCGTTTCAAACAAAAAATATTTTTGAAAAAGTTAATTTTCTCAAATAATTTAATTTTCTACAAAATTATCAAATTCTTAAGAAAAAAATACGAAACACTAACGCTATGGAATAGTTTCAATTTTCATTAAATAAACTTGAACTTTGAATCTGCAAAAGTGAATTCTCAACCAAATGGTTAAATTTTCAAAAAAAAAAAGTTTAAACTTTAACCAAAATCAATTGAATTTTCGACCAAATATTTAAACTTTCAAGCTTTAAACAAAAACATGACTTTCTACAAACAAAAAATAATTATTCAAACAATAGGAAGAATTTTTAACCAAACAGTTTAATTGTAAATTAGAAAAATAGTTGAAATTCCTAAAACGATTTTTTTAAACGAAAAAGATTTCAATTTCACTAAAAAAGATGAATTTTTAACCTAAAAGGAATAATTTTTTATAAACAAACAAAATATTCAACCCAAAAATAAGATTTTTCAACTAAAAAGTTGGTTTAAAGCGACAGAGTTGATTTTTTAACCAACTAAATCTTCAGTTAAAGAAATCAATTGTTTTAAAAATAGTTTAGCTTTTAAGCAAAAAGTTGAATTTTTAACAAAAAAAAAGATGAATTGTCAACGGAGAATTTTTTTTGAGAGTAGTTGATCTTTTAACTAAGAAGTTGAACTTTGAACCAAAATATATTAAGCTTTAACAAAACTGTTAAAATTAAAAAAAAATAAATACGTTAATTTAAAAAAAGACGAATTATTAACAGAAATGTAATAATTAGTATTTCAATAGAAATTTATTTTAATTTCCAATAGAAAACAGTTGAATGACAAAAAAGATCAATCCTCGTCAAATATCACAAGAGTTTAATTTTTAAACCATTATTAATTTTTAACGCAAAAAGAATTTTAAAAAAATTAATGTGCTACTTAAATTTATATTTTTTTGAAAAAAAGTTTATTTTTAATAAAATATGTTAATTTATTACCAAGAAGAATGACTCTTCTACCAAAAAATAACTGAGTTTCTTCAAAGTTTTTTACAAAGTAGTCCAACATTGAACCAAGTAGTTCAATTTTGTACTAAAACAAAGTAAATTCGGAGAAAAAAACATAAGGGACAATGTTTCTACCAAATAAGATTTCAATTGAAATAAAAAAGTTAAATTTAATCCCAAGAGAATTTATTTAAAATCAAAAACATTATAAATTAACCTAAAAAGACGAATTTTCAACAAAACAGTTGCTGTTCAAGAAAAGCAAAATAAATTTTAGCTGAAATGTTGCATTATTAACAAAAATGATTAAATTTCTACAAAAAGAGATGAATTTTCAACCCAAGAAGATGATTTTCAATACAAGATTTTATTGTTCACCCATAAAAGATAAATTTTGAAAAAAATTTAAATTTCCAAGAACAAAAATTTCTTTAATTAAATAGTAAAATGTTTAAACAAACGGGATGAATTCTATGTCAAAAATAGAATTGCAGACTTTTCATCCAAAACAATTAACTTTTAATAAAAAATATTTAAATTTTCTTACTGCGTTTTATTAATTCAGTTCGAATTTAAGAGAAAATCAAGAAAAAGAGCGAAAAGCTTGAAGTTTCTTAAAATAGCCGAAAAAGTAGAATACATTAAAAAAGGGGAAAGAGGGAAAATATGAACCTCCCTAAACCTAAATTATTTAAAAATAACTAATTAAAAAAAAGAAACTTCAGTGACTGATTATAAAATTTTTTTCGTCACAAGTTTGAATATCCCTTTTTTGAAAAAAGTGTGAATTTTTTTTAATTAAGAGGGTCGCAGATATAATTTGATTCGCACAGTAAATTGAATTTTAATTTCATGCGAAGACAAAAGAAGTCGATATCGAGTTCCATCCTTGGGTCGCTTTTGCGCCAAACTTTAAAACTTTTCGAGCGAAACGATAGACAGGAAGAGTACTTCGGTTTTAATAATCCAGCGACTCGAGGTTTATATAAAGTGTAATCCGATACGACTTGAAGGGAATGCAATTTCCTTCAAGCGACGGAATCCATCCGCCTTACCGCGTTGAAACTCGAGTTTCATCCCTATCTTGTGTTTTCTCTAGGCGCATTTCATCCTCTTTTTTGACTAATCTACCTTGAATATTATCTTTCCTGTACTTAATTTCAATCCCTGTCAAATTCCATATTCAAAAGTTTTACCCAATTTAATTTAAGAATTCGATTTAAGTCTAACGTATTTTGCTTATTAATTTATAATAAAATAAAGTAATTACAGAAACTGTATCTGAATTTTATAAATACTTTCCAGAAATTCCTTAATTGTAACAGAAATTAATCAATCGTGGGCGAAAGAAGTGCGCAGTTGCATACTGCGCACTCCTCACTTTTTGGTCGCGTTCGAAGTGGAAAGTAATCGTGACCGAAAGGAATGCGTGGTTGTTAACTGCGCACTCATCGCTTCTCGATCGCGATCGAAACGGACGAACTACGAAGTAGTATAAGGAGACCGTTAGTTTGCATCGCTCGTAGCTCCTCATACGGAAAAATGCGAAACCGACAACTTTGTCAAAACTCTGTCCTTTTTCCTTGACTAATTTTTCATGAGAATCTGTTAAGGAATAGATTCAGCTATTGATCCTTAGGATTATACCAGAAATACAGCTTTTGAAATTGAAAAAATACCAATTATAGAAAAAAAGAAATTAACCTATTTAATACAAAAATTATTTAACCATAAATTAAATCGCCTTTTAAACCCTTTTTTTACTAGAAATTCAAATAGTATACCCAATTTTAATTACTGCTTTTGAAAAAGACATATAAGCGTTTTAGGTGAAAGCAGAAATTTTGATCCAATCCTTATAATTAAAAACTAATCTCATTCCTCGAAATATTTTTTTCAATCTACTTTGGTATATTGCTTTTGATTGGATAAAAAAAATTTGGTCAGTAACGTTATGGTTCTTACATTACATAAAAAATTTTTCCTCAACAATTTTATTTTAAGAAAAATTAATCTAACGGAATTGTAAGAACCGTTTAAGGAATAGATTCAGCCTTTGATCAAAAGGCTTAGACAAGAATTGCAGCTCCTGAAATTGTAGAGAATAAAAATTTAAAAAAAAAGAGAAAAAAAGGACCTATTTAATACAAACATTATTTAATCATATATTAAATCTTCTTTTAATCGCTTTTCTTACTAAAAATTGAAATACTGAACCCAATATTATTTACTCTTTTTGAAAAAGCATAAGCTTTTTAGGTGAAGGCTGAAATTTTGATTCAATCATTATAATCAAAAGTTAATTCCTCGAAAGATTTTTTGAAATCTTGTTTTATATTGTTTTTTAGGTTTATTTAAAAAATTTGTTTAGAAGCATTATGTTCATTATTTTTCATAACAAATTTTGTCCTAAGCAATTTTAGTTTAATAAAAACTAATCCAACGAAATTGTAAAGAATCTTTTAAGGATTTACACTACGTACAATCAATCTCGATAGTCAGCAATCTTTAAAATGATTTATAAAATCGATAAAAATGGATCTATTATTTATTTCTTTAAATGTGGACGAACGCTTCTAATTGTCCTTCAGAAAAAAAAATTCAGGTTAAAATTTTTTATTTAACAATAGTTATTTAGAGTTTTTGTAATTGTTTTATCTTTTTTGAAAGATTATAATTCTTATTTAATCCTATAATGATCAAGGCCTCATTCTACTCTTTGAAGGATTCTCTAAAATTCTATATAGGTGGTGTTATTTAAAATTTAAACTATTTTTGTTTTAAATACATCCAAATAGAAATTTAGATAATCTTTCGTAAAATAAAATGAGGCGTTGATCATTAGGAGTTGATAAGAATTGTATCTTTTCTCTAAAGAGAAAGGAAAAATAAATCTCTCTCAACGACTACTGTTAAAAAAACGATTTTAACCTGAATTATTTTTTTTCTAAAGTGTGCTTGAAAGCCTCCGTTAATATTTAAAAAAAAATAATAATAGGTCTATTTTTGTCGATTTTATAAATAATTTCAAAGATAGACAACTTTTGAGATTGATTGTACAAATTAGGATTAAACAAGAATTGCGGCTTTTGAAATTTGAAAAATACCAGTTAAAAAAAAGACAAACATTAATTACCAGTTATTAAATTATTATTCAATTATTATTAACCTACCCACTCTTTGTTAAACCTTACTTTTAATGGTTCTGTTTATTTTGATTCTATAAATTATTTTGAAAATGACACAGTTTTAAAGAGAAGTTCTAGGTAGGAAACATCCTCAAACTTCAACTTTTAATATTTGTTTGACAGTAAATAAATGAAAAAGAACCACTTTCTTCTCCGTGTGGTATTTCACACGAATTTAAGATTTTAACAGAAAATATGTTTGACACAAGAAAAAATGTTAGCTAAAGAAACATATCTCCAGCAGAATAAAGCTTGTCCTCTAGAATGGTCAATATGGCCACTACCCAGTTTCGATGTCCATTCGCGTATTTGCAAAAGTCGCAATAAATAATTCTGACACTGTACTGGCCGGGGTAGTACGTGTTGCGTAAATCACGTAAGATTACTACCGAAGTATATTTCCCTTTTGCTCGCCTGCGGTTGTTTTTGTCATAATACTTTATAGGCTTGTAAATGGAGGGGTTGGACGTCAGAAACAGACCCTCCTTAAGGTCAGGATACATTCTCGATTGTTCTTTCGACCCCGCGGACTCCTAAGAGGCAGTTTTACCCGATAGTCGGTTTTTTTCGAGCATTCAGGGAAAAAAATCGATGACCCCAGAAAGATTCGAGGCAGTCCCAGGTCTTCTGGCATGATCTGAACTCGGAATTATCGTCTGGGGAAAAACACTTTTATGGGACAAACGGTTTTTCCAGTCCAGGGATTTTAGGTATTTCAAATTCGATTTTGACTTAAATTGACTACATAATTGTTTTTATTTTGTTGACCAGGATAATTAATTAATTTTCTTCTGATTTTACAAATTTCCGATTAATAGTCAAATCATTCTCTGGGGAGTGAGAAAAAATCTGCCACGGTCCGAATTTGAAAAGGGAACGCCACTATTCACGAGAGGAGCGTTAGCCAATTACGCAACCGGGGCTTCAGTAAATATTTTCTCGTTTCACCTACTTCCAGGCAGTGTATCTACTCAGTAGTGTCGCGATTCTGACATGGTCTAAACTCGAAATTAACGTCTGGAAAAAAACACTTTTATGGAACAAACGGGTTTTCCAGTACAGGGATTTTAGGTATTTCAAACTCGATTTTGACTTTAATTGATCACATAATTGGTGTTATTTTGTGGACCAGGGTAATAAATGAATTAATTTCTGATTCAAAATATTGCCGATTACTGGTGAAATAATTTTCTGGAGAAACGAGAAAAAATCTGCACGGTCCGGATTTGAAAAGAGAACCCCACTATTCACGAGAGGAGCGTTAACGAATTACGCCACCATGGCTTCAGTAGATTGTATCTCGTTTCTCCTACATCCAGTCAGTGTATCTTCTCAGTAGTGCCGCGATTCTGACATCGTCTGAACTCGAAATTATCGTCTGGAAAGAAAACACTTTTATGGGACAAACGGGTTTTCCAGTCCAGGGATTTTAGGTATTTCAAACTCGATTTTGACTTTAATTGATCACATAATTGGTGTTATTTTGTGGACCAGGGTAATAAATTAATTAATTTCTGATTTAAAATATTGCCGATTACTGGTGAAATATTTTCTGGAGAAACGAGTAAAAATCTGCCACGATCCGGATTTGAAAAGGGAACACCACTATTCACGAGAGGAGCGTTAACCAATTACGCAACCGGGGCTTCAGTAAATAGTTTCTCGTTTCTCCTACATCCAGTCAGTGTATCTTCTCAGTAGTGCCGCGATTCTGACATGGTCTGAACTCGAAATTGTCGTCTGGAAAAAAAATTTTATGGGACAAACGGGTTTTCCAGTCCAGGGATTTTAGGTATTTCATACTCGATTTTGACTTTAATTGATCACATAATTGGTGTTATTTTGTGGAACAGGGTAATAAATTAATTAATTTTTGATTTAAAATATTACCGATTCTGGTGAAATAATTTTCTGGAGAAACGAGTAAAAATCTGCTACGGTCCGGATTTGAAAAGGGAATGCCACTATTCACGAAAGGAGCGTTAACGAATTACTCCAACATGGCGCTAGTAGATTGTTTCTCGTTTCTCCTATATCCCGTCAGTCCACCTTCTCAATAATGCCGCGATCGAGCTTGTAGTGGAATAAATTTTCTCTGAATGGGGTTTCCCCACAACTGTTACGCTCTCGAGCACGCACGAATTTCGAGAAGCCCTTCTCAATAGTGCCGTGCTGGCATTAATTTATAATTCGTCTTTTTCTGTAGTAAATTAATCTTTTGGTTTCAAAATTCAACATTTCTAGTTGAAACATCAACTTTTTGTTGGTTCAGAATTCTTGAACTTTGTTAGACCAAAATTCGTTTTTTTCGGTGGAGAACTAAAGTTTTTGTTTGAAAATTTATCTTCTTTAGTTTAAAATTCAACTGTTTGGTTGAGAATTGTTGACTAACGTAAACAAAATTATTCTGTTAATAATCAAACAACTAGATTTTAAGTTTGAACTACTTTCTTGACAAATACAAAAATACATTTTTATTTTCTTCATAAAAATTAAACTTTTTGGTCGAGAATTCTTGACTGAGAATTCTTTTTGTTTTCAAATTTATATTTTTGGTTAAAATTGTAAGAACAAAGTTTGAAAGTTCAGCTACTTTCTCAAAAATACATTTTGTGGTTGTCGATTCAAAAGGTTGGTGAAAAATTTGTCTCTTTGTTTGGAAAATAAAATGTTGTTGAAATTTCCTTTTTTCTCAAAAAATTACTCTAGTAATTGAAAATTGAATTATTTTGTTAAAAATTCGTTTTTTTAGAAAATGAATCTAATTTATTTAAAAATTAAACTTTTGGGTTCAGAGATATTGTACGTTTTTGGAAATTAGTTTTTTTAGTACAAAATTAACTTTTTTTATCAAAATTTCATATTTTTCGTCTGATAATTCAACAGTATTGTATACAAAATTTTTCATTTTGCGTTCAAAGTTCAATAATTTAATAAAATAGTTCACTGTTAAAAGATTTTCCGTAAAAAATGTTGAAGTTTCTGGGTGAAAATTCAACAATTTGATAAAAAGTCATCCACGATTAATTTTGTTAATTTCAAATTCTTATTTTTTATTCAAAATTAAAATGTATGTTTTGAATTAAAATTTGTCTGCTTTATTTAAAATTCAACTATTTTGATGGACAAATTTTTT
Organism: Belonocnema kinseyi; assembly: GCF_010883055.1. Classification (NCBI taxonomy): domain Eukaryota; kingdom Metazoa; phylum Arthropoda; class Insecta; order Hymenoptera; family Cynipidae; genus Belonocnema; species Belonocnema kinseyi. Next base: position 83,398,909 of record NC_046664.1, on the reverse strand, counting down.
GAAAATTTATATTTCAATGTTGAGTTTTCTACTAAAAATTTTTTTTGGTTGAAAATTCAACTATTTTTGGGAATTTCGACTTCTTTGTGAGATTCAAATATTTTGAATAAAAATATTTTTCAGTATAAATATTAACTGCTAAATTAGTTATTTTTTAAAATTGAAAGTTAGATTCTTTGACTGAAAATTCAACTATTTTATTTTTGATCAAAATTTTCTCTTTTTCATTGAAAAAGGAACATATTTGGTGGAAATATCGTTTTTAGTTTAAAATGAGCTATTATCGTGAAAACTTAACTTTTTTGAAAATTCATATTTTGATGTAAATATCTTACTGAAATTTTTCTTTATTGAAAATCCTACTATTTTTTGCAAAATTCGTCTTTTGGTTAAATTCAACTGCTTTTTATTAAAAATAGAAATATTTTTTGGTTGAAGTATATAACATTACATTTTTTGTTTGAGAGTTTACTATTTTGTTAAAACTTCTTTACATTTTTGGTTGAAAATGAATGTTGTAAACTGAAGTATTAACTATTCCACTTTTAGTTGAAATTTTTTTTCTTCTCAAATTTTTCTTAAAGTGAAACCTTTTTTTTTAGTTGAAAATGCACAAATTTCGTTGAACTTTGTTGTATTTTTGGTTGACCATCAATTTGTTTGAATAGGAATTTCACTATTCAATTTTTAGTTGAATTTTCATCTTTTTTAGTTAAAGATTGAACTATTTGGTGGAAACTTTATCGTTTTTATTTGAAAATGCAACTATTCGCTTGAAAGTTGTGTTTAAAAAAAATAGATTTCTTTGTTTGAAAAAGATCTTCTTTCCTTGAAAATGGGTTTTTTATTGAGAATTAAATTTTTTACTAAAAATGTAACTATTTCTTTTTGCTTGGAAATTAATATTTGTCATTGAAAATTAATCCCTCCTATAATTGAAAATTTATAAATTTTATTTAAAATTTGTCTTATTACTCGAGAATTAATCTTTTTGGAGAAAAATTTATTCTTTTCATTTAAAATGCAAATGTCTGGTTAAAAATTAATCTGTGTTGATTAAGGATTTAACTATTTCTTTAAAATTCTTTGTATTTATTGAAATCAATGGTTTTGGTTTAAAGTTTTATATTTTATTGGTTAAAAATTCAACTGTTGAATTAAAAATGAACCTTCTTGTTGAAATTTCGTATTTTAGGGTTGAAAATGATTATTTTTAACTCAAAATTCTTCTTTTGCGTTAAATTTCAATAATTTGGTGATGCTTTGTTTTTACTTGAGTTTTAAATTTTTTATCTGAAATTTTTTTTTCTGTTTATAAAAGATTCTCTATTAAAAAATTGCAAGCTTAAGATGCTAATCTTTGAATATTAATGATCAGGAAAAAAATAACTGTCAGTGAAGAATCCGAGAAAAATCGTGTTCTTGTGAAAAAAATACTTACATTGTTATTTAAAATGTTGTTGCTTTTTTATAATAATCCGCTATTTAAAAAAAAATTACTCATTTATATAAACAAACATTCAATTTAACAAATATAATTATTTAAAAGAGTAGAAATTAATTACGCTCTTCTCATAAGCTTACGGGAGAATCACAAATGACTCTGCAAAGTTTACTGCCCCCATAAACCATTTAATTTAGGGAAACTTTTTTCGCTCAATCAGCTAAAGTGGTGAAATTCTTCTTTCCGAGGAAAATAAGAACTTCGTTTTTGACTCAGTTCAACAAAGAATTAAATATTATGCCCTCAAGAATATTTTCATTATTTACTTTCAGCAAAAATGTTTGGAAATTGTACAAGATTTTAAATAATTTATATCATTACGTCAATCTCAAATTAATAAAATGAAATAACTAATAAAACGGCGAGGTCAAAAATTTAATATCACAATAATGAGACTTTTATATCGTCATCTGAGCCACATTAAGAAAGATTATTTCTAAAATTCTGATCGAGAAGCGGACCTTTAACGATTGAAGGTGCGTCGTTAAAAAATAATAACGACTAAACCTCAGCTCAAGAGAATACGAGGATTTTTGCTTTTGTGTGCGAATAAAAAAAACAATGGGGAAGTCTTTTGCGGTTTAATGTCGCATAAAACCAGATCGAATAACGAAGAAGCGCCATCAGCTTCACCATCAAGAACAGAATGCAACTCGACCCAGAAAATCCTCAACCTAAGAGTACAAAAAACTTGTGCAAAAAAATAAATAAATAAAATAAAAAAGTTAGGAAACCAAATGACGGTCTTGGAAGACAATTGTTCTCACAGAATAGCCGTTTTATGTTATTCATCCGTTACGACTCTTCCGCGGAATTTCTCCAGACTTTGAAAGTTGTGCTCTTAACTTCTTCTTCTGTGCGCATTCTTGCCAAGTTGCTGGCTTCGCCAGTATAATTTTTTAAATTGTAGTTGATTCAAATTCCATGCTTAAAGATCATTTTCAAAAAATAATTTTTTTAAGAAGAAAAAAGTTTGCCTTAGCCCGGATTTGAACCCGGACTGGAGGGGGGACCAATTACGCCACCCAGACCTTAGCAGTTCTGTTCTTGTTATCCAAATCTACTTTTATTAATTCAACTAAAAGACTCTTTTTGTCCAAAATTTTTTCTGATTTAGTGCGAATCGCCGCCAATACCCACGAAACCATTTTCATTCTCTTATTTTATTATAACAAATTCAATAAATTTTTTAACATGTATATTACTTTTAGACACCTATTTTTGGATAATTTTGCTTTCAGTTTTCCAGGTGTTATTTGATTAAATAAAAGCATTTGAAAGAATCTAAAAAATTGCAAAATAATTTAGTGAAAATTATACCTATTCCAGGTAAATTTAAGCGAGTTCGTATTCAAATAAAAAAACTTTAAAACAATGCAACTTTAATTCAAAAGAATTCAGATCAACCGAAAGAAATTCTATTCATTTAAGTAAAGTTGGAGGGGGTTTAAAATAATGTAATTTAATAAAAGGAATTCGATGGAATTCATTTAAATACAAGGTGAATTAAAAACAAAACCAAGTGAATTGAGAAGAATTAAAATATACGAGGAAAATATTTTATTGCAGGATATTCAAAAATTGCAAACAAATTCGGAAGAATTAAAAATAATTTAAAATAATTAAAAAGAATTCACAAGATTTTAAAATAATTCAAAAGATTCTAAAGAATTTGAAAAAATTCAAAAGAATTGAAATGAATTCGAAAGAATTCAGCATAATGTAATAAGAATTCAAAGTAAATTTCCAATGAAATACGATGAATTATTTACAATTCACAAAAATATTTCAAATCCTTAGAAATCTTCGGAAATTCCTTAGAACTTTGTAAAGCTTTTAAAAAGTCCTTGGAATTAAAGAAAAACCTGAAACTTTTAAAATCCTTTGGAATTACTTCAAATTATTGAAATCTATTAAAAAATACCCGACATTTTTTAAAACATCCTAAAATGTTTTCAATCCCTTAAAATCATCCTATATCCTTTAAAAAATTTCAGAAGTCTTGAAAATTTCTGAGAATTTTTTGAAATACCAAAAAATCTTTAAAGTCTTATGAAATATCTCCTAGTTATTGAAATTCCTTCATCTATTAGAAACTCCTTGAGATTTTTTTAAATATTCCAAAGTATTTAAAATCCTTAGAAATCTTTCAAAACCCCTTTAAATGTTTCGAAATCACTAACAAATTTCTAAAGTTCTTGAAAATTTCTTGGAAGTTTTAAAAATACAATTACGTATTTAAAATTCTTTAGAATCTCTTCAAATTACTTAATTTGATTCAACTTTTCCTAAAATTTTTTAAAATATCCTAGATTTTAGTTAATCTTTTGGAAATTATTGAAATATATTAAAAATTCTTCGGAATCTTTTGAAGTACCCTAAAATATTTCAAACCCTTTAAAATCATTAAAAAACCCTTACAAATTTTCAAAACTTTTGGAACTTGTTACGAATTTTTGTAAATACCTTAAAATATATAAAATCTCTTGAAATCATTGAAACCTGTTGAAAATATACTGGAAATCTTTTAAAGTACCCTAAAATATTTGAAAAAATTGTAGAAAATTCATAAATAGTTATAAACCGGAATTCAATAGTGATAAACCCATGTGTTAATTAATTTAAAAAGTTACTAAAGTGATCTTGTAATTTAAAAAATTGACTATAGTGACTTTATTTTTAAAGTGACTAAAAGTTACAGAAATTCCCTGACTTTACCTTACCAAAAAAAATTCCGGACTTGTCCCTAAATTAATGTGAAAAATTCCTGAAAATAAAACCACTAATGACTTAATTTGTACAACCACCAAAAATGATCTTATTGCAACCTGAAATACAACTTTTTTCGCCTAAAAAAAAGGTGGTTTTTCATCACTTGGAATCATCATGCTTTCGTTCCAATCCTCTTTTCTCGTTTCATTTTTTTTCCTTTCACGGAATTTTTTGCAGGTTTCCGACTACAATTTCCTGCTTGAAGTAAGTTTGAATAATCATTGAAAAAATGGACTCGCTTATCCAAGATATTTTTTAAAAATACCTCAAATTTACGTGAAAGGAAGACCCTCGAAATAAGCAGGAAGGACACCAATGGATGAAGTGAGGATGTTGCAATCACGTCCGAAATAGCTTCCTCCGAGAAACCGCACATTTCCTGGCACAGATCGACCATTGAAGCTACAAGCAAAAAGAGAACCAAAAAAAGGAAATTCTCGAATCTCGAAACCAAGATCCAACCACGGTTATTGTTTATTTATTGCCGCATTTTGCATCTTGCGATTTCAGAGGACCAAGAATTTCACTGCACATGTAAAGTGCATTTTTCTCTTTCGTTATCCGCACCATAATTCCGTTTATCACCTTATTCTTGTTCCGTCCCTATATTCCGAAATATAAAACCTTTAAACTCATGTTCTCTTTTTAATTTCGCCCGAGATAACCCACTCGCGTACTGACAAATTGAATCGATGTAACCGATTTTGATCCCATTATATGACCAAACTCACATCAATGTCCGCTAATCTCAAGAGATTATTGAGGCTGCTTGAGGCAGGCTCGCTTATCCGATAATGTGTTTCTCCTTTTTCAACCACTTTAAATATTCATGGTGGCCCGGTAGGTTTGGCGAAAGAGGATCGAGATAGGTACCCGGTTTGTAATCCTTTCAGAGTGTAAGACCATTTGTAAAGATTGATTTAAAATATTAGAGGAAATTAATAGTTTGTAAAAATTTGGATTAAAAATGAGTCTCTTTGGTGAGCCAAACTTTGGATTGTCAAATTTTTGAATGCCAAACTTTAGAAAGACAAACCTTGGAATGCCAAACTTAGACATGCTATACTTTAGAATGTCAAACTTTGGCATACCAAACTTTGAAATTCCAAACTTTAGAATGTCAAACTTTGGCATACCAAACTTTGGAACACCATACTTTGAAATGGTAAACTTTAGAAGGTCAAACTTTGGCATACTAAACTTTGGTATATCAAACTTTGGACTGCTAAACTTTGAAGTGGCGAACTTTGAAACATCAAAATTTGGCATACTAAACTTTGGCATTCCAAACTTCAGAAAACAAAACCTTGCAATACCAAACTTTGACATTGCAAACTTTAGAATGTCAAACTTTGGGAATTGCAAACTTTGAAATTCCAAATTTTAGAATGTCAAACTTTGGCATACTAAACTTTGAATCTCCAAACTTTGAAATACCAAACTTTAGAATGTCAAACTTTGGAGTGCCAAACTTTTGCATTCCAAACTTTGACGTTCTAAAGTTTGGTATTTCAAAGTTTTTTATGCCAAAGTTTGACATTCTAAAATTTGGAATTTCAAAGTTTGCAATCCCAAAGTTTGACCTTCTAAAGTTTACCATTTCAAAGTATTTTTATTCCAAAGTTTGGTATGCCAAAGTTTGACATTCTAAAGTTTGGCATTTCAAAGTTTGGTATGCCAAAGTTTGACATTCTAAAGTATAGCATGTCTAAGTTTGGCATTCCAAGGTTTGTCTTTCTAAAGTTTGGCATTCCAAAATTTAACAATCCAAAGTTTGGCCCACCAAAGAGACTCATTTTTAATATTTTTGCATTTTTGCATTCCAAACTTTGGATTACAAAACTTTATCATTCTAAACTTTAGAATACCAAACCTTGGAGTGCCAAAATTTAGAATGCCAAACTTTGGCATACCAAAATTTAGAATGCCAAAACTTGAAAGCCAAATTTTAGAATGTCAAACTTTGTCATTCTACACTTCAGAAAACCAAACCTTTAAATACCGAACTTTGACATTACATAATTTTGAATGTCAAACTTTGGGATTGCAAACTTTGAAATTCCAAATTTTGTAAATGACAAACTTTGACATACCAAAGTTTGAAATACCAAAATTTAGAATGTCAAACTTTTGAATGCTAAACTTTTGCATAACAAACTTTTAAATACCAAACTAAATCATTCCAAACTCTAAAATGCCAAACCTTGGAATGTCAAAATTTAGAATGCCAAACTTTCGCATACCAAACTTTAGAATGCCAAAACTTGAAATGCTAAACTTTAGAATGTCAAACTTTGGTATATAAAGGTTTGAAATGCCAAAGTTTGGAATTCCAAACTTTGGAATGCTAAATTTTGGCCTGCCAAACTTTAGAATCTCAAGCTTTAGAATCTCAAACTTTGGCTTACCTGCCCTAGAATGCAAAACTTTTAAATGCCAAAATTTGGAATGCAAAAATTTTAAGTGACAAACTTTGGCATACCAAACTTTGGAATGCCAAACTTTTGCATACCAAGCTTTGGCATTCCAAACTTTATAATACCAAACCTTGGAATGCCAAAATTTAGAATTTCAAATTTTGGTATACCAAACTTTAGAATGCCAACACTTGAAATGCTAAACTTTAGAATGTCAAATTTTGTCATACCAAGGTTTGGAATGCCAAAGTTTGAAATGCCAAAGTTTGGAATGCCAAAGTTGGGAATGCCAAAGTTTGGAATGCCAAACATTGGAATGCTGAACTTTAGCCTGCCAAACTTTAGGACGACAGACTTTAGAATGTCAAACTTTGGCATACCTACCCAAGAATGCGAAACTTTGGAATGCTAAATTCTGGCCTGCTAAACTTTAGAATCTCAAGCTTTAGAATCTCAAACTTTGGCTTACCTATCCTAGAATGCGAAACTTTGGAATTCCAAATTTTAGAATATCAAACTTTGGCATACCAAACTTTGAAATGCAAAACTTTTAAATGCCAAACTTTGGAATGCAAAAATTTTAAGTGACAAACTTTGGCATACCAAACTTTGGAATGCCAAACTTTTGCATACCAAACTTTGGCATTCCAAACTTTATAATACCAAACCTTGGAATGCCAAAATTTAAAATTTCAAATTTTGGCATACCAAACTTTAGAATGCCAACACTTGAAATGCTAAACTTTACAATGTCAAATTTTGACAAACCAAGGTTTGGAATGCCAAAGTTTGAAATGCCAAAGTTTGGAATGCCAAAGTTGGGAATGCCAAACATTGGAATGCTAAACTTTGGCCTGCCAAACTTTAGGACGACAGACTTTAGAATGTCAAACTTTGGCATACCTACCCAAGAATGCGAAACTTTGGAATGCCAAATTTCAGAATATCAACATTTCGCATACCAAACTTTGGAATGCAAAACTTTTAGATGCCAAACTTTGGGATATCAAACTTTAGAATGCCAATTTTCGAAATGCTAAACTTTAGAATGTCAAACTTTGGCATTTAAGCCATTTTGTGTCCTAAACATTTAGTTCCGGTAGGAAAACAAAGACGACGTGGAAATATTAAAAATTCTGCAGAATGGAATGATTGAAACCATATATAATAATGTTCAAATTTTGTAAAGAAACTAACAGATACCTTGCTATTATCCACAAAGATTTAATTTTCTTAATTTCTTGATTACTTAGGGCGACAACTTAACCGAAGAAACCGGGAAAGGCCGGGAAATTGCCGAGAATTCAATTAAAACCCCGGAGATTTACTTCTGATTGCAATAAAATTTAATTTTTCATTTATTTAAATAATTTTTGTCAATTCAGAAAAGTGATTTCTAAATTTTGTATTGAAGATTCATCATCTTACTTGAAAATTAATCTCTGGTTGAAAATGTGACTGCTTTTTTGAAAATCTATAATTTATCTAAAAATTTAACCATTTCAGTATAAAATTCAACTATTTTTCTGAAAATACCTTTCTTTCTTGAGAATTAGGTTTTTCAGAGAAAATTGAACTATTCTATTTTTGATTAAACATTTATTTTCTTCTACTTTTTTCGATTTTTATTTTTGTCCCTGAGGAGCCGGAAAATACGATAGTTTGAAAGTTTGGTTTTTAATTGTTCATATTTTTTAAATTTTTTCTCAGCATAAAAATACGCATATTTTGTTTTTAAAAAATTTTTAATGGAAAATCATATTTTTATTTGAAATTTAATCTTTTTGTGTGAAAATTCTTCTAATTGGTTAAAAATTTAAGTATTCGAGTTAAATATTTATCATTTTAGTTGAAAATTCATCTTTTAGGTTGGAAATAAAATTACTTGATTTAAAGTTCAAATCTGTTGTTATAACTTACATTAATGTTTATTTTAACTTTTTAATTAATTCAATTTATTTTTTAGTTGAAAATGCATTCTTTTGATCAGAAATTTAATTATTTCATTAAATACTTATCAACTTAGTTAAAGGTTGATCATTTTTGTTTAAAATTCAACTGTTCTGGGCAAAGATTTGTAATTTCAGTTGAGAATTAGTTGAAAATTCAACTTATTCCAGTCGAATCTAAAAAATTATCTATTCCTTTGAATACTAATCCTTTTTTTAAATATTTTTGTGGTTTAAAAAATTAAGTATACTGGTTTCATATTTATCATTTTTTGAAAACTCATTTTTTAGGCTGAAAATAAACTTACTTCAATAGAAGTTGAACACTTTTGTTAGCAATAATTTTTTTGTTATTGAATATTTACAATTTGAATTAAGAATTCATTTCTTAGGTTGAAAAATAAGATATTTGATTTAAAAATTGTTTTTTCTTTGAATGAAAAGGATCTTTTTCAGAGTGTTCAATTCTTTTCTTAAAAATTTTATTTCTTTTTTGGTTAAATTTTGTTTTAACTGTGAGTGTAATTCTATACCAATTTAATATTGCATATTAATTAAAAACTTATTTCTTTGGTGGAACATTAATTTTTTCACTCAAAATTCAACTACTTAATTTTTGGTTGAAAAATCATCTGTTTAGTTAAAAATTCGCCCTTTTTGCTAGAAATTATTCCTCTTAGTTGAAAATGAATCTTTTTCGTATAAATTTTAAATATTTAATTTGAATATTCATCCTCTTAGTTGAATATTTCATAGTCTTAGTTAAAAATTAATTAATTAATTATTTGAGTTTTGGTGGACAATTTATCTTTTTTCAGTCAATTTGTTCATTTCTTCTCATATCTTTTAAAGTGTAGAAATCCTGAAAATAAAGCCAAAAATCCAAATTTGAAATTTGGCGGCCAAATTTGGACAATCACCATAAAGTGTCCCTATTACAGCAACGAAACTACGAACAACGTTGTTCATCAGGTGGTTTAGTTGCTGTTCCTGCCTGCTCAAAATTTGTTGTCTCGATAAGGGTGCTGTATGAGTGCCGAAATGTTTGTGATTATTTAAAAAAAAATGTTTTCTTATTGTGATTTGATAATAATAAAAATAAAAAAAGACGAAAGAAATAAAAAAGAGAAGGAAGGGCATTTGGTTGATTGCTTTCTCCTCTTGCTTTCCCTTTTTTATTATTGTGTAAAAAAATTTTTCTTTTTAGGAAAATGTTTTTTTTTTATAAGCTGCAAGAGGAACATTTTATAGCGGTAGTTCTAATTTGCACGTTATATTCTTGGTTTTATTTTTGTGATTATCGCAAAATAAATTTGAACAAATTAAAACTTGCTCACATTTTTTGATTCTTGAAATCAAAATCTTCATTTCTTATATTCCTTAGGACAAAAGCACAGAAAATTTGAAACTTTTTTCTCCTCGAAGTCAATATTTTATGATGATACGACCCGTAAAAGTTAACTTTCCGCAGTTTGTGGCAGTGCGTTCCATTAACCTAACCGACACGGCTGAGCTGATCCTTATATTTCCAAACGAGGCTTTCGGTTTCGCCTGCAGGAAAAATATCGCATTTTGTCCCCCACACATATGGTGTTTTTTCTTTATTTTGGTCAACCCATCACATCCAGGTTATCTGAAATATTATATCAGGAACTCAAATTAATTGCCCTATTAGGGGCCTTCCGTCGCAAATATCAACATGAATGACAAATTGATATTGTGCTTACAAGCCCTTTCTGAAATTTTCAAAAGGGCACTAGTAGGGCCCTAGCTAGTTTTTCATATCTCTAATCGGGTGCAAGTGGGGAAAACTAGTATAAGCCCTATCCAGAACGTAACGCTTTTGACTTTAACAGAAAATTAAAACACTAAATTCTAATCCCTGTATTTTAAAATTAATATTTATTATTATACGTCATTATGCAAATGAGAAATGTACAAACTATTAAGCAAAATATCAATTAAATCTTTTTCAATAAATAATTTTTAACGATTGAAATTTTTCGTTGTGTTATGTATCTTTTTTCTAATTGTAGACTAGAACTTTTACAATGACAGAAAATGTAATTTTTTAAAAACATTAAAAATGTTTTTAGAAATTTGATCATGAATTTTCACAATTTTTTTATCTTTCTTGTAAGGTTGGTTTTCAGATGTTTTAGACCATTTTACAACATTTAAGATTGACATCAAATGTATTTTTTTCTGAACGTTTACAATTATTCATAGAAATGGAACTCAGAATTTTTTTTAAAGAAAATGAAAATTTTGTTTGTGACAGTACTGAAACCTTCAAAAATCCCAAAATTAAAATCTAGGCAATATTAAATTTTAGAATTTATCTGGTCGGGGCCCCATTTGATACAGATAGATTTGCCATACCTGTACGAGGCATGGAATTCTTCACTACAACCTGACATGGCACCCATCAATTTTGTCTAGACTTGATATCTTGATAGGGGCCCTACCAGTTTTTTCTAGGCTAGATATTCTGATAGGGACCCCAACCAATTTTTTGTGTATTAGATATTCTGATAGGGGCCCAACCAGCTTTTTCTAGACTAGATATTCTGATATGGGCCCCATCAGAACCCAACTTCAAATAGGGAAAGATGTTGAAATTTCTGCACGGAAGGGTGTCTTTTATTTTCCACTTTTCGAATTTCTCTGATCTCACCTCCCCTCCCCCATTTTTTTTAAATTTATGGGTGGCGCAAAGACCATAAAGTTTTCCATTGATTTAACATGGGAAAAAGTTAGATTTTTTTAATCCAACATTGAAACGCGATAATATGTTTCACATAATTCCGTCTTCCAATATATTGTTCACGATTTGTCAGAAAACAAGAATGAATCGTCATTTTTGAGGTTGAACAATTTGAAGACATTTTCATGGGTCCCCAAAGAAAACCCCACAAGTGACAAATTTGAATTTTACGTAATTTTACTACTATTTAAAAGCTTTCGAAAATAAATATTTATTAATCGGTTATTTAAGAATATGCAGTCATTGTTGAACTTATATTAAATTGTTTAAATAATATTAATTTGTTTAAATATTTGCTTCTTTTCAGTTAACTCGCGAAATGAAATTTTTTTATACTTTACGAGTTTTTTAGTCAATGATAACATGAAAATAATTTGTTTCAATAATTTTACAACTATTTCAAGAATACTTATTTTTTTAAGTATATATTTTACCTTAAAAAAGAACGAGAAAAATTTTATGTCACTAAATTTACGACAAATTAAAAAATTTTTAAGTACTAATCGGTTTATTATTTTATAAAAAAATGTATAAAACAAATTAATATTATAAATAATACCACACACTATCTGTAAACTATACATAATATTTCCGCCTAGGTTTTTTTACTGATTTATTAAAAAGTAGAACATAAAAATATTTCAATCTATCGAAAAATAGAAAAAATAAAATAGGTTTCAAACAATTGTGTAAACAATTTAAATTACTCCTTTGGAAGCAAAAAGTAACGTCAGAAATTTTAATATAAAAAATTTTTCAATTTAATTTTGGGTAATTTATTTTAACTTTCTATAAATTCCTTTTATATTACCATAAATTACCACAAAATCTCATACATTTTTGGAAATGTATGAAAATATTAAAAATGGAGTTTTTGATAATTTATGGTATGTGACTATATTCAAATGTAAAGTTTCCATAAGTTACCGACAATTTTAATAAATTTCGGGAAATTTATGGACATTTTTAAATTGAATTTCGGAAAACTTATGGTAAGTTACCATAAGTTACCTGTAATTTGCCATTAATTGAACAAAATTAAATAAATTTCCGAAATTTATAAAAATGATTAAAATTGTTTCTCCTAATCTGATTACTCTGTTAAAAAGATCTCATAATAATTTATTGAAGCTACAAATTTGGTTTCATTTATTATTTGATTTTTTAATTTATGGAAAACATAGTATAATTTCTGTCAGACTTAACATTTGAAAAATTTATTTTTTAATAAATTTTTTCGTTTGTTAAAATCTCTTTGAAATAATTCTGCTAAAACCAAGAATTTCGTATTATTCAATATTCATAAAATTTAAAAATAATTATTACGTATTAAAATAAAGCAATATTATTTTTAAATTAGCGAATTTTAAATTTAAAGTCGTTAACCTCAAAGAATTTTTAGTCGTAAATATTTAAAATGAAAATAATAAAATATATATTAAAAATTGCATTCCTATCAAATATAAGTCGTAATGATGAAATAATTTGCAAATAAACATTTTTTTAAATTTGGAATTTTTAATTGTAACTCTTCGAGATTTCAAAAAATGAAATTTTTTATCTTTAAAATTCAATGTTTCTCATTTAAAATATTAACGATAACAAATTATACAATTTTAATGTTTTACAATTAAAAATTTCCATTTTGGTTGATTTACATCTGAAATTTCATCAATTTTGAAGATTTAAAATTCAAAAAATCTGACTATTGATTTTCAAAAGCATAACAAATTAAGAATTTTTATTTATAAATCTTTCAAAATTAAAGATATTCGAATTTTAAACCTTCTAAACTGAAGAGTTTTAAATCGCAAATCTTTAAAATTCTTGATTCATTTATTCTACATCTTCAAAATTAAACTACATATTGAAAAAATGGATTTAAAATTATACACCGCTGAAGTTTAAATCTTGAAAATTAAATAAATTCTATTTTTAACAATTCAAAATTCAACTATTTCAGAAAAATTTCGATAATGCATTAAACATTGAAAATTATACAATCGCAAATCTTAAAAATTAGAGAAATGTCCATGGTAAATCTTCAAAACTACAAAACATATTTCAAAAAATCAAAATTACATACCTTTATAATATAAATCTTGAAAATTAAATAAATTCTAATTTTAACAGTTCTACATTAAACTATTTAAAACAGTTTTTGATAACACACATTAAATATTGAAGATTCTTCAATTAAAAATCCTAAAAATTGAAGAATGCTCCATTGTAAATCTTCGAAACTAAATTAAATATTTTTTAAACATTGAAAATTACATCTTGTTAAAATATAAATCCTAGAAATTAATAAATTGCAATTTTTAATCGTCAAGATAGAAGAACTTAAAGTTGCAAATATTTTCAAATTGAAAACATTTCAACTGCGAATCGTTAACATTATATATTAGAATTTACGAATATTAAAAATTGCAGAACTTTAAATTTTTAGTCTTCAAAATTCGAGAACTTTTGATTTTCGTTATTTTGAATTTTAAAATTGCGACTTTTAAGTTTTGTAATTAAAAATGCTGTCAGTTGAATCATTTACATGTCAAATTTCATGAATTTGGAAAATTCATATGTAAAAACTATTGAATTTTGATCGTCGAAAACATCATAAATTCAGAATTGTTATTTATAGATCTTTCAAAGCGAAAGAGCTTTATTCAATTCTGAATCTTCAAAATTGAAGAATTTTAAATCGTAAATCGTCCAAATTTAACAATTTATCCATGTAAATCTTCAAAATTGAACTATTTCAAAAAATGTTTCCAATACATACCTTTAAAATATGATTCTTGATAATTGAATAATTTGTCATTTTAAATTTTGAACCTTCAGGACTTGTCAATCATAACTCTTCGAACTTGCAAAACTTTTAATTGAAAATCAGTCAAAATTCAAGAGTACTTAATTTAAAAAATTACAAATGAAGATTCAAAAAGGATAATTAATAATATTAATGATAATAACCCGTGTGGAAATAACCCCATTTGGCCCTATTACAAGTCGGGCACTGATCGGCAGCCAGTCGTGTTATTAATTTTGACAAAGTAACCAGTCGGGGACTAGTTGGACTTTTTGTTGTCAAAATTTCAGTCAGGGCCTGATCGGTGGTGAGGTCAGGGGCTGGTCAGGCCTTTCTGTTCACTAATTTCCGTGCGGGTAATCTTCAGGCTCTGGTCGGGAACTAGTGGGGCTGTGGTCGGGTTATTCTTATGTTTGAGTTTTCGGCGAGGTCTTATCAATTGAGGTAATATCTAAAAAAGTGTAATGATTTTTTTTATTCTGAAACACAAAGAATATATTAAGCAATAATTTTGCACAGTTTTTTTGGAAAAAAGATTGATTAATGTTAAAGTCATCTCAAACATTTTAAATAAATAATTATTAAGTTAATAATTTTGTACGAAAATCAACTTTTTATAGAAACAACAATAAAAATCTACAAAAATACGTAATATTATTTTTTTGTAGTATTGTTTAGAAAATTGCGAATTTCTAGGAACATTTATAAATACCTTTTTATGGAATTTCAAGAAAATCCATATTAGAAAAGATACATATAGTTGTAGGTTTAAAGTCCGCCGGAAGTCATAAGACTCCAAATTTGTATGGATGCTTATTTTTTAATTGATCTGAATGATTTGCCACATTTAAATAAATTCTAATCCTTCAGGTAGTTGAAATTAGAAACAGAAAAAGTTTTTGATTAATAAGCGAAGAGCAGTATACTAGTTGCAAACTATTCAGCCCGTTACAGTTCAGATTTCGCTACCACCTTCATTTTAGTCTTGCGTTTCTGGACTGGTAGCTTTAAAAAAAATCCGCAAGGGCACGACGTGCCGCCTCTCGCGCAACAGAAATGACGCATCGAGTGTTTAAGACAGCAGTCCACAAGTAACAAGTATAATTATCTGGAGCAGAGGCCACCGTGGCCAACATGGCGGTTTCTTCAGAGCGAAGCTCTTCCATTGCTGCATTCCAGCTGAAGTTTTTTTAAATTAATATTTCACAAATTTTGGGAAATTTTTAGTCACATAAATTTATGCATTTTTAAGCGTCGACAATGTTCCCCATTAAATCTTGAATCAATTTTAGCACTTTTAAATATTTCAAAAACGATTATGGATATTTCCGTAAATAATAAGTATTTTGACAAAATTTTAGGGAATGTTCCACAATTTTTAAGCGTTTCGTTAATACTCCATACGGATGTATTATCGTCTGACCCTTAGTAGTACCCGATCAGGCCCCGACTGGAAAAAGTCGCCTCCGACTAATCTACCGTGACGCTAATGGTCGGGGAATAGTCAAATGACCCGACTAGCCCCCGACTTTAAGTAGGGTAAATGGCCGGGAACCAGACTAGTTCCCCATTTGAATTTCTGCCCGGTAAATAATATGCATTTCAATGATTAATTAACACATTTAAACAATTTTTTTACAGAAATATAAATATCATATACAAATTTGTCAATAAAAATAAAAAAAGTTTATAAAAAGAAACAGAACGATACTCGCGAATAAAGATTCAAACAGTTTTTGTCGATTTTCTTGGCAAATGATGAAAACATCATACCCTTGAAATCTTGTGACAACCATCACAATCATTTCCTTTGACGACATCCAGAGTTGCACATCCTAACGGAATAAGGAGACTGTTTTCGTAAAAGTTAGGGCGATGGCGATGGTGCCATTCAATTAACTTTATCTCGACGTTTTAGGGTGACACTATGTCCTTCTTCCCCTTCACTTATCCAATGACCACGTGGGGCAGTGGGGCCATCTTTCTGACAATCTGACACACAACATACACAATGCGACTACATGTCTCCAACGAATAAATGGTTATGTACCTTATCTAACACGGAATCCCATTCCATTTTTTAACATAAGTACATCTTGGCCTTGGGATATCTTTTGAACTGTCAAATTCACATATAACCGTAAAAACTGATAGAGATATCAGCTTTTATGAAATGGCCTAATGGTATCATGACGAAAGGGCTGCTGCAAAAATCAGAAAGGAAATAATGTCCAGGAAGAAAATTTTGGCTCATGATTGAGCACAGAAAAAACGAAAGATAAAGTTTACGTCGATTCCAGGTGAAAAATTCGCCGCAACAAAAATTAACCTTGGCGGATAAACTTTACATGAATCGAAGATAATTTTCAATTTTTAAACTTGCTTGGATAATCTTTCGCCTTATAGTCGCTCCAATTTTATTCGAGATGTAGCGAGAATTGCGACGCAAGCGCTGTCTATCGTTGTTTAACTTCATTAAATCGGACTTACTGCGCATGCGTAGCGCTCAGCATCTGATTGCTTGCTTTTCGCGGGCAATTTTAAATGCTAAAAAATAAAACTTAATTGCATATTGTTTGCTTTATTTCCTGTTGTGCAGTGAACGCCTGTTTATTATTTCATTTTGAGTTAGATACACGCTTGTGAATTGGATGGTTAAGCTTAGTATTATTATTTATTATTAGTATTATTATGCTTAGTATTCTTACTTCTTTAAAGTTATTTTTGCACGACTGCTGTATTTTGTAAGCAATAGTTTTAAGCATTTCATAGCTTTCATCAAATACTTTTTTTCTAATTGTACTCAAGTCAGTCCCAATATTTTTCCACACGGGTTGGTATTAAGTAAGTTTTAATTCCTCTACAAGAGTCTAATTTATTTCGGAGGAGATATATCCGTAAGAACAAATCTTTTTCGTGTTTTCTGTTATTGATTCTACATGGTTTACCGAAATTTGCTCATTTCAGCGCCGCACAGTAGACGAGATCAGAATTATTCTCGTAACCTCGGTGAAACCTTTGCCGAAATATTTTTAATTTATAAGCATTTCAAATCTTACCTACAACAAATTTTAACTTTTGTTTTTTCTGTGTCGTTTTAAATCTGGTGTCACCTGTATTTTCAACTAAAAAAGGTAACTTTAGAAGAAAAAGTCGAATGGTATATTTTCAGTTAAGAGAATTAATATTTTTAAACAAGACAAAATTATTAAACACATTAGATAAATTTTCAAGGATAAACCTAAACTTTTAATTAAAATGATGAATTTTCCATAAAAAATTACCTCTAACCAAACAGGTGAGTTTCCGACCAAGAACAATTTTTTGTAACTAAAAAAGAAGATTTTTTTACAAAATACATGAATATTTAAGTAAAAAAGATCAATTTTCCACAAAAAATGTATATTTGTATTTTCATTCGAGAATATTAATTTTCAATTTAAAAAAATTATTTTCTACTAAAATGATGAATCTTCAAACGAAAAGATTATTTTTTTACCAAAAAAGTCGAATTTTCAACTAAAAATAAAGTAAGTTTTAAAGAAAAAAGACCAATAAAGACAAATCTCTAACAAGATGTAATGATTTTCAACCACAAAAATACATTTTCTAATAACAAAAAATAGTTTTCCAATTAAAATTATAAATCTTTACCCCAAAAACTGAATTTTTAAATAAATAGTTGAATTTCTAACCATGAAAATGCATTCCCAAACAAGGAAATTATGCTTTTATCTAAAGGATTATATTTCTTCAAAATGAATAAATGTTCAGTCACAGAAATAAATTTTTTTCGAAAATGATTAATCTTTTACCGAACAAAATGAATTTCCAACCAAAATATTGAATTTTCGAATAAAAAGTTGCATTTCTAACCAAAAAGATTATTTTTCAGTGAAAAATATTAATTTTCAACCAAAAAAGATTAATTTTGAACTAAATAGATGAATTTTTAAAAAAGAACATTAATTTTCTACAAAAAAAATTTATTTTGAGAAAATATATTAATTTTCAATTAGATGGTTAACTTTTTATCTAAAAAAGATCACTTTTGAACCAAAAACCGAATAGACTAAAAAGATTTATTTTCAAACAAAAAGATTAAGTTTAAACCATAAACATTAATTTTCTACACAATACATGAATTTTTAACCAAATAGTTGAATTTTTAGCTAAAAAGGGATTCATTTTCCAAGAAAAATGAAACATGTAAATTTTTAGTTATGGAAATTACTTTGAATCATCAAACAAAGAATTTTCGACAAAATAATTGAATTTCCAACTGAAAAAATAGATTTTTAATCAAGAATATTAATGTTTCACCAAAAAAGACGCATTTTCCACTAAATATGCATATGAATTTTGAACAAAATAGTTGAATTTTCAAAGTTTAAAAAATGTTTTCAATCAAACAAGACGAATTTTCAACTTAAACTTTTTAAACTACGAAACTTAATCTTTTATCAAAAAAATTATACTTGGATAAAATACATTATTTTAAACAAATAATTAAATTTTCAACTATAAAAGATGACTTTTCAACCAAATGTCAAATATTTAAATTTCATTTAAAACAAAATTTTATTTAAACAAAGTGCGAGTTTTCAGCAAAATATTGTAACGAAGAATATTAATTTTTTACTAAAAAATACTAATTTTAACAAAATACAAGAATGATAAAAAATATATATTTCGGGTTCCAATCTTGTACACAAATGGAATTTTTGACTACGTTTCTTGAAAATTTGCAATTGAAAAAATTACTTTTTAACCCAAAAAACAAATATTTAACAAAATAGTAAAATTTTCAACTCGTAAGATTAATTTCCTTTAAAAAAAAAACGAATTTTAATAAAAATACCTGAATTTTCAACTAACAAAACTCACTTTTAAATACAAAATGGAATAGTTTTCTTCTCAATATTTCTATTTTCATATATTCCATAAACTTCTAATATATTTCTATTTAATTTTACCTTCTTCCTCATTTCATTCTTCAAAATTGTAAATTAATTGTAAAATTTAGTTGGAAAATCGCGCGCTTTTTATCACTTCTGGTTCCGGTTTAATCATAGCCAATCAGAACAGTGGGAAGTTATGACAGAAATATACTTAGATAATCTCTAACGAGAATGAGAATATTACCGAGAATACGAAAGAGAAATAAATTCTCTAAGAATTTATGAGAATTTAAGCATTTACTTTAATTGATAGAAAATTTCATTTTGTTCTAACTTGGACGATTTTTTAATATTGAAAACACGTTTTAAGTATTTAATAAGCATCTGGTTCAGTATTTACAATAGAAAACACTTTTCCAAGAAAGTATTGCTATTATTCGTTCCAGATGAATTTGAATGCATCTTATAGGTTATGTCGGCGCTGAGCCTGCTAAAATGTAACAGTTTTTAGTTGTTATACACAAAATATTTTATTATAAAATATGTATTTAAAATCGTTTTTTTTTTCAAAATGTACACAGACCGTGCATCACCTTTCAAGCACGTGATTAAAAGAAAATCGTTTAGTTACATTTTAGAAATAAAATAAATTTTGAGGCGTAAAGCTACGATTAAAATAACATTTTACTAAATAAATACCGGATGAAATATTGTATACTTTATAGATATAAAGCTGACTATTTAAAAAGTATATATCAAGTAAGTGAGGCAATTGAATTTTGAGGTTAGAAATTTAGTCCAACAGTGTTTATTAATTAATAAGCTACTGTTTTTTATATTTTAAATTCCTGATTACTCCTGAGCTAGAAAATAATGCAAATGTGGAAATTGCCAATACAAAAAATGCAAAGAGAAATGTTTCTTCCAAGATCGAGGAACTCGTTTTCGCCCATCGGGGAATGATAAATAAAATATATAGGTACTGTTTCTGGTTTTCAATTATGATAAAGGATTTTGAATTATGCTCAATTGATGGCCGGTGCTTGGCTTCGCTCAGTATTCCGAGTGCGAACCGCAACCGGCTTTAAATCTGTGTCAGCAAAGTGAAGACGTTGGTGGCCTAATGTGGCCAACCTCTGAGCCAGCAAAACAGGATCTACACTGTTGTCGACGTATTGCGGCACTTAGGCGACGGAACATGCCAGCGACGAGATTCATCTCCACGAGTTTACATAATGCACTTTGCCATTTAGATATGCTACATTTCACTCTGCAAACGGCACTAATATAAGATCATTACCATCATCATTACTTTTAGAGAAGCACATCACTGGCTTCCATCTACTCAGATGAATCATAAAAACCATTACAAGCTATTCACTCAAAAGACTGTCAGTATATCATGAGAGTTTCTAGATGGATGCTGTTGAATTCTTGTTGCGCGCCTAAGGTGAGCGACTGTTGGTTCTCGCGCTTCGCGCTCGATTATGTATTTATCTCACGCTACGCTCCAGTCAGGAATAGATCGTCGATCCAACGTCGAAACGACGTCGTCACCGTCGTACCATCGTCGAGTCGAAATCATCGTCCAATTTTAGGTCGATTTCGACCACAATTATTATGCTCCAAAAATACTTTATTTATCGTAATTGGAGTGAATCCTGACAAACATTTTCCGAATTTGCAAGATATGAAAGTCGATGTCGAAATGATGTCGAAACGACGTAATCTCGACCTACAAAATACTTCAGAGTCAAAAAGATGTGAAATTTCATTTTTACATGTAAAATATTTATTATCAATATTTCAATAATTTTAAGTTTGATTTCATTCCCTATTACCTATTGGAAATCCATTTGTTTCTGAATGAAAATGCTATGATGTCTGATACTTCATTTGAAGGGTGAATTCCATGTTAAAAAACTCGTGGTAACAGCATTCATCATTCATTCTCGTATAATGGTGATCATTCTATCATCCAAAATAAATAAATACTCATAATTAGTGAACATAAATATAAATATCTTCGAATTGCATTTTAACAAAAAATTTAATTTGAAGGCAAATAGTTGAATTTTCAAGTATAATTATGAATCCTTAATAAGAGAAAATTATTTTTTTTACTAAGTACTTCAACTGTAAGTGAAAGTTAAACTATTTGGTCAACAATTAAAATTTTTGTTGAAAAATCATATTTTTGGGGTAAAAATTCAGCTTTTTTGTAGATGCTACTCTTTTTGACTTTAAAATTAAATAATTTTATTGAAAGTTCATATATTTTGTTGGAAATTGACCTTTTTTAGTAGAAATTTAATCTTTTTGGTTGAAAATGTATCATTTTTGCCAAAAATGCAATTTTTGGTTAAAATATGAACTGTACATCTTCTTGGGCTTAAAAGTCGATTATTTCACTAAAAGTTGAATTACTTTGTAAAAAAAATACTGTTATTTTCAACAAGGTTTTATAATTATGGTTAAAAATTTAACTATTTGGTTGAAAGTTTAAATATTTGATTGAAAACTCATATTTCTCGCTGAAAAAAATCAACTTTTTGTAGATAATTCGTTTTATTGACTTTAAAATTAAATAATTTGGTTGAAAATTCATGTA
>NC_046664.1:83374205-83377079 GCF_010883055.1 Belonocnema kinseyi | reverse complement strand
AGGGAGCTCTTCTTAATATTTTGACACCAAAATCATGTCGATACACCTTACCGACTGCGAGTAAAGCCACCCACGCTTTAACTTGACAGACTGTAGATGAAATTTAAAATTTTGTAATTGAAAATACGTCTTTTTGGTAGAAAATAAATATTCTTTGTTTGAAATTGTCTCTTTTTTAGTTAAAAATACAACTATTTAGGTAAAAAAATTAAATTTCTGCTTAAAATTAGCCTTTCTTACGAGAAAATTCTCCGCTTCAGTTAAAAAATTAATCTCTTTGGCTGATAATTGGACTATTTTGTTAGAAAGATATTTTTTTTGCTAAAAATACATTTTTATTACTGAGAATTAAACTTTTCTATTTTTAATTAGGATTTATTTTTTCTAGCTGAAAATTTAATTAATGATTTCTATTGGCAGAAATTTATTCTTTTTTGGTTAATAAATCAAATTTTACATTTTTTGCTAGGAACTAATTTTTGTATGTTAAAAAAGCAACTGTTTGGTTAAAAATACAACTGTTTAGTTGAAAATTAAATTTTTGTTAAAAAATTCGTCTTTTGGGTGAAAAATTTACAGTTTAAGTTAAAAATGTAACCCCTTTCGTTTAAAATTGAATTATTTTATAAAAAATTCATTTCTTTTGGTCTAAAATTAATTTTTTTTACGACGGATTCTAATTTTTAATTTTGATTGAAAATGTATTTCCTTTACTTGAAAATTCATGTATTGGTTTAAACTTCGACGTTTTCGGTAAAAAAATAATATAGTTGGTTGACATTTTTTTTTCAAAATTCATATCTTTTGGTATAAATATCCACTTTTTTGGTTGAAATATAAACTAATTAAATAAGAATTCAACTATTTTGTTGAAAATTCAACTCCTAATATTACTTGTGGTTATTATAATGTTTTTCAATTCATTAGAACTCTTCTGAATTTAAAATGTTTACAATTAAAATAAAATCATTTTTTATTCGACTCATCACAAAAGCTTATCAGACTTTTTGCGAACTTATGGTTCTTTTTTATTGTCTGCAAAAGCTTATGTACTCACATTTATATAACTTTAAATGAAAGAAGGTCATTTTCGTGTTTATCGCTTAAATCCGTTTTACCCCATTTTTTTCAAATATTTCTAAAGATTTGAAAAATATCCAGAGATCTAAACGGAATTCAACACATTTCAAGAGAATTTGGAGAATGTCCGAAGATTTAATTATTTTAAGGAATTTTTAAAGGTTTTTAACATTTCAAGGAGTTTTAAAAGATGATGCAAATTCGAAAAAACAGCATTACAAAGAAGAAAATTAAATTTTTGGTCAAAGAAGACAAGCTATGAAAAAAATTATGAGACAGAAGGTATTAACTAAAAAAGAGCTACAAACTTGTTATGAATTGTTTTTGTGATAGGATAGGTGGTTTTTATTTTACTCGTAAAAAACATTGAAAATTAAAAAATTTATTTTTCGGACGAACGACACAAACTTTTATAAATTAGATCAACAAAAGTTGTTCATCCAAAAAGAGCTACAAATTTTGTCGTGAGTAATTTTGTTATATAACGCCTAGTTTTTGTTTAATTTGTAAAAAATAACTCAAAATAAACAAATTAATTTGTCTGCAAAACGATACAAGGTATGGGAAAAAATTATTAGACAACATTTTTTCACTTAAAAAGGATGTACAAACTTTTTATGAATAATTTCGAAATAGAGTGAGTAGATTTTATTTTAATTGTAAAAAGCAAGATTAAAAAAAAAATATAGAAAGAAGGCAAAATCCGAGTACATAAATAAATGTAACATACATTTGATATAAAGATGTTTAACACAATATAGAAAAGTTAATATTTTGAACAAAATCGAGTACGAAGTGCGAGATACGTGATGAGAATGTATTCGCTAAAGCTGAAAGAGCTTTAACAAAAGAGAATTCGCAATCACCAAATTCTAGTTGTCAATGCTTTGACCTTAAATTTTAAGATGTTTGTACAAATCGTCGATTCGATGTCGAAACGTCGTTTTTTAGCGTCGAAAAGTAGGTCGAAGTTTTCGTCAATTCGACGATTATTTGTCACCGAAATCGACGTCGTATCGAGGTCGATTTGATTGTCGAAATAGCTGTCTCATCGACGTCGATTGCATGTCTATTTCGACACCACATATATAACTCATTGGCACTTTTCTAAAATGAACTGCAATGTCGCATAAAACCTAAAAGTGAAAATACAAACTGAAGGTATAGTTTTTCATTTTTTCCGTAAAAACGCTTCTTTGGCAATATTAAATATTAGGTCTTTCTCTGAAAGTGGTAAAAGTACAAGAAATATTTTTACAGTGTATGAAATCACCATGCTTGCACGTTCAAGCATGGTAATTGCAAATAGTGTTGATTTATACACGTCTTCTTGATGGAGGTTCCTCGTTCAGGCTTTCTTCGCCAGACTGCTCGACACTAGATGAATTATTGATAGGATCGCCAGACATCATATCACCACTTTTTTTTTAATGTAAAAGCAAACTAGCAGGCGACAACAGTGATCCCAGATCTGAAACGAGACGTGGTCCAATACTATAACACGTCTATGTCCGTGTGAATATGGTAGGAAACGATATAAATGCCTGGGTTGCGCGCGCAACCCATTTCTCCTCTTCTGAATTTGAAAACTCGAAGGTGCACGATTGCCGGTCGGAACACTTCGGCGGTTCTATTTATATCTCTATCTGCTTTGAAATAAAATGAAGACGTTATGATTTTAATATTTCCAGATTTCGATGCTGGGCTGGCTATTCTCATGATTTGAATACTTCGCGCGCCTCTTTAATGCGTGTATTTTGAGGTTACGTTACTTCAAGTATAAGATATAAATTA